>NW_021469494.1:0-1842 GCF_001605985.2 Dendrobium catenatum | reverse complement strand
TTTGGCTGTTTTCCTGTGTGGACAGCAATTTTCATCCTAGATCTACTTGGTTATTGGTGTGAAACACTTGGAAATCCAAGTGTTTCCTATCATACAGCACGAAATCATACTAGAAAATAAAATAAAACATCAGTGGAAGAGAAAATGCAGGAGGAATTTTCCATGTCTGTTGTATCAACAAAGATAGCCAGGAAGAAATGGGCTCCCATCAAAATAACTTAAGATAACTAGGTTTGCACACAGCTGTGCATCCTGATCCATAGCTAAGTATTCATTGATATACTAAGGACTGTTTGGGATCAATTTGTAAATTTTTTTTTTTTTGAAACTTGGTTAAAGTGTTTTTCAATTGTTTTTATATTACAAATTTTTTGGAAACAAATCAAGCTATTTTTTAAAATAATGAAAAAAAAACTTCCACCTATCTTCTCATTATTTTTAAAATGAAAACCATCTTGGGCCTGCTATCGGCCTCCAAACACCGCCACCACCAGCCGCCACCATTGTCAAAAGCAAAAAGAATTCATACTTAACAAGATACTAAATATGTTTTTATTTTATACACACAAAAATGGGGATTTGCACATATGACACTAAAAAACAATCCTACTTATATATTTAACACCAAAACCTTAATATTTAGTTAATCTACTACTATTTTAACCCCGTCTCATACTCATGGAAGAAGAAGTGAGGAAGTCGCAACAAGCTCTCCTTAGGTAAGACAACCAATGGGATCAACAATGCATGCAATCACAACGATGAAGAAGCGAGGAAGCTATCTTGCTGATTTAGGTCATTTTGAAAATAAAATTTTTAAGTTTCCTTTAATAATAATATTAAGTACACAGAATTCAAAAGCAAAAGCATGATACAAATCTATATTCAATGATTACCATAAACATTATTTGTGCCAAATCCCAATGACGAAGTCAAATATATGCATAAAAATTAATCTAACCAAAATTCCTAATTTGGAAAAAGTGGTTCCAATGGAGCCTTCTCATACATAAATTTAAGAATATCAAATATTTCATGGAAGAAATATGCCGTTCATGAAAATTTAGTGAAATTCAATGGCAAGAATAAATTAAGTGTATGAAATGCATGCATGAGAAAGCCAAAAAAACATGGCTATATCAAATATTACTTTCTAAATTGAATTCTATCCACCTTGCCTATAGTATAAATAAAATTTCTATTTGTAACACAGATAAAGAATTAGGTTTCTATTTATATTTCACATATCAAATGTATTTTTTGATTTCTCCAAAAACAATAATAAAAAAAAACAATACCAAATATGGTATTAGTCTTTCCCTGCATAACAGTTGTTTTAGATTGCAACCTAGCCTTTTTCATAGTGCTTAGTGTCTTCTAGGGCATGCATACATAAATCTGCTTAATTTAGTCTCATCCTGCATCATTATGAGCAATATATAAAATTTGAAATTACGATGAAACTAAACAACTTTAATAACAAAATTAGTGAAACTAGAAGCAGATATCACCCGCTTAAATGAAGCCAACAGATTGATGTCCTAGCCCCTAGGCAGCTGGAAAGGAAGGCAATTGGAAACATGCCAAAAACAGATTTAGTCTTTTCTTCATATCTGAATAATCGGACATGTATTATTTTTAAAAAGAGTGGGTCCTCGAAGCTGAGGTTTGATGCATATCTACGACAGGTATTCCAAATTTAAGCCTTAAACGTCAAAATGGTAATATAATCTGATAAAAAAATTTAAGAAAAAGATATGAGTTATATGGTTCATGCAAATTAGCAACCCACCTCTTTCAATTTTATTCTTCCCTTGAAATTAGCAACCAGGTCCTGTGTTG
>NW_021469493.1:0-2500 GCF_001605985.2 Dendrobium catenatum | reverse complement strand
CAAATAATTTTATTCAAGAATCTCATGCCCCTACAAAAAAAACATATAAAGCTTACATCAAATGATTATATCGTTAGTTTGCTTCTCAATTGAACAAATCAATGATGCCATTAAGGCTTAAGCTAAAATCATAGTAATATAAAATATGTATTAGCAAAAAATATATATTTTTCAACATAATTTCTCTAATACACAGTTGTGTAAAATTTAAAAAGCTTTCAAATGAATAAATAAAATCTTGTGTATTCATATAAGCTTAAATATTTAGTAATACACAACAATACATAGTGCATATTAATTAAAAAATATATACTTTTTAACATAAATTTTTTAGTACACAACTTTGTAATAGCTCAAAAAACTTTCAAATGATCAAATAAAATATTTTGTATTCATATAAGCTTAAATATATAGCACTACACAATAAAATGCTCATCAAAATATACATCAACACATAGCAATATGTAGTAAAACACATCAATACATAGTAATACATAGCAATACATAATAGTACATAGTAATATACATCAATACACAATAATACACAGCAATACACCTCAAATAATTTAATTCCAAAATCTCATGCCTATACAAAAAGCTTATTAAACTTAGATCAAATAATTATATACTTAATTTGCTTCTCAATTGAACAAATTTATGAGGTTATTAAGGCTTAAGACAAAATCATAGCAATATACACCAATACATAGCAATACACAGTGCATATTAACAAAAAAAAATTATATTTTTCAACATAATTTTTCTAATACACAGCTATATAAGAGCTCAACAAACTTTCAAATGAATAAATAATATAGTGTATTACTATAAACTTGAATATTTAGTAATACACGACAATACTTAGCAATACATAATGTGTATCAGCAAAAAGGGCATTCCCTCTTGTACACAAACTCATCACCCTGTTAGGATAATAAATTGGTTAGGATCTCCTGAGTAAATTTTCTATAAATTATCATTGAAGATGCTTTCACTTGAATGAAATACAAGATTTGATTTATGATATGCAATTCCATGCATTTTATTTTTTTCAAAGCATATTAATGGTGATTTAATCCCCCATTGTAGATATTACTTGATGTTGCTGTTATTGTTGTATAATTTTTTATTATGGATGATATTTTCATCTATTATATTTTCTTTTATTATCCTCCCATATCAGCTACATAAACATATATGATTGTACCATGAAGGCAATCTAGTAAATATATAGTCCATTTCAATTCTCTCCCCTTCAAACATGATATTAGAGCTATGAAATAAAATATTCCCTAAATACTTCCTCGTTGATGCCACAGTACCTCTCCAACTTTCAATCTCTAATGTTATGTTTTCGCACCTCTCTTTGATTATGAGAATAAAAGGCCATGCAGGCTACGATTTGATTATGAGAATAATAATAAATACAAAGAGTTATGAGTCTACAACTCACCAGAAATTCTACAAGCAAAAAATCATGACCATGCAGGCTATGCAGCACAAAGAGTATTACAATTTCATACTTTTCCTGTAACTTTCAGTGGCCTATCCGCACATTCTGAGAGACGTTTGGTAGCCTTTCATTCCTCTGCCACCTTAGAATTCATTAAAATGTATTGCACCGACTTTCCAGACAAGATAAGTCGTTGCAAACATTACAGTACTGATGAAGACAAAGGAGAAGGCAACAACGAAGAGATCATTGCCCCCAGGAAGCTGAAATTTCCAGCCTTCCTTCGATAATCCACGATTGCTGTCATCAAACAAGTTTGTGGGAGCTTCAGGGAGGCCGGAGCGCTTCTTGCCTTTGTCTGTCTCTCTTAAAGCATCCAGAACTTTGCTTCCCATTGCTGGTTTTATGGGCTTTGATTCAGTATATTTTGAGAGAACCCTTGCAGCTCTGAGCTTCTCCCTTGCTGTCAGAGGTGCTCTCTTCAGAATTGGTTTTGGCATTTGAGGTGGAGTTTCTTCCATGCCTTCAGATGATAAAAACTGGTCATTTGAAGTTGTGTTTTCAGTGGTAACAGATTCTGAACTGCTTGGTTCATCAGCAGCGTTCTTACCATAATTCCTAGCGACAATCATTCCCCATCTGATCTTATTCTTAGAATCACTCAATCCATAAGATAACGATATTGGAGCGTGCTCAAACTTTTTCTCACTAAATGATCTCATGCATGATGGATATTGCTTGAAACCCCGAATACAACTTGAGAAGTGCCTGAGCTTTACCTGCAGAGATTGTAGAGCTGTTAGGAATAAATGTAATGGGTGATTTAGTGGGTATTATGTAATTATAAACCTATTTGTTATTAGGTTATCACTTATCAGAGGGTTATCAGGTTTTCTTGTATGCTGTAAATGATCACTCTTAGGTAGAATTAGGGCATGGAACTAAAATTAAGAAGACAATGGAGCTTTGGAACACTCCCTCTGCAGACAATTCTGTAACCAGTCTTGTATCTGCCGTTGCCAGGTCCCAAGTCCTGGATGAGAAAAG
>NW_021469492.1:0-228 GCF_001605985.2 Dendrobium catenatum | reverse complement strand
CATCTCCACCGCCGGCCCCCCTCTCTCCTCTCCAACCTGCCGCCCATCTCTTCCCCCATTGGAGATTATCCCGTGGCGACCATCCTTTCTCCTCTTCAAGGATGCATGGAGGAACCCGAGTGGAACTACGGGTTTGAGTACGACAACCACGGAAGGGTTAACATCCTTAGATCACCGTTCTTCGACGTCGTCTTTGACTTTGACGACACCGTCGAAGAATACTTGGAT
>NW_021469491.1:0-546 GCF_001605985.2 Dendrobium catenatum | reverse complement strand
GTTGAAAAACCTAAGGTACAGGCTCGGTACCGCTAGATACATGCTCAGTACCGCTCAGTACATGCTCGGTACTGCTCATTACTGTTAGGTACATGCTCGGTACTGGTCGGTACATGCTCGTTACTGGTAGGTACATGCTCGGTATTGGTAGGTACATGCTCGGTACTGGTAAGTACATGCTCGGTACTGGTAGGTATATGCTCGGTATTGGTAGGTACATGCTCGGTACTGGTAGGTGCATGCTCGGTACTACTAGGTACATGCTCGGTACTGGTAGGTATATGCTCGGTACTGTTAGGTACATGCTCAATACCACTCGGTATCTTCACATACAAACAACTTACGAACTTTAAAAACAAGCAGAACTTCAAAATTGCCCTTACAATAAAATTTTGTTCCGGGGGCGCTGCCCCCGGAAACCCTCGCAGGTCGAACCCCGCCAGGGGGCAGCGCTCCCTTGGACCCCCGGCAGACCGATATATTGTTTTATTCATGTTGTGATTTTTTTCATTTCACTTTATATCAATTTAATTCGATGTATTCATA
>NW_021469490.1:0-4873 GCF_001605985.2 Dendrobium catenatum | reverse complement strand
GCATTATGCATACTATGTAGAAATATATACACGCTATTTAAAAATAATATACGCACTATGTAAGGGGTTTATACATACTATGTACAAGCATTATATATATTATATATAGGTTTGCACACACTATGTATAAACATTATAAATACTATGTATAAGTTTTATGTACATTATGTATAAGTTTTACATGTAATATAAAAGTATTATGCACACTATGTACAAGTTTATACACAATATTTACAAGTATTATATAATTTTATACATGCTTTGTACAAGCATTTCACACGCTATGTCTAAGTTTGTACATACTATGTATAAGTATTATACACAGTTTGTATAAGTTTATACATGTAATGTACAAGTTAATACACACTATATACAAGTTTATACATATTATGTACGAGCATTATACACACTATGCTTATATTTTTAAATAATATATATAAGCATTATAAAAAGTATGTAAAAGTTTGTACATGCTATCTACAAGTATTATACACCCTATGTATAAGTTTATACATGCAATGTAAAATTTTATACACACTATACATAAATTTATACATGTTATGTAGTACAAGCATTATACACACTACAAGTATTATACACACTATGTATATGTTTGTAAATAATATATATAAGCATTATAAAAACCATGTACAAGTTTGTACATGCTATCTACAAGCATTATATACACTATGTATAAGTTTAAACAAGTATTATAGATGCTATATACAGGTATTATACACACTATAAATAAGTTTATACAAGCATTATATACACTATGTACAAGTTTACACATTATACGTAGAAGCATTATATACACTATTTATAAGCATTGTACACACTATATATAAGTTTATTCAAATATTATATAGATGCTATATACTAGCATTATACATACTATGTACAAATTTATAAAAGCTATGATAAGGATTATACAAACTATATTATGTACAAGTTTATGTATATTATGTACAAGTTTATACATACTATGTATAATGATTATACACACAATGTATAAGTTTATACATGCTATATACCTAATTTTTACATACTATGAGCAAGTTTATACAACCTATGTATAAGGCATATACAAACTACATATAAGTTTATAAATGCTATATACATAATTTTTACACACTATGTGCAAGTTTATACACGCTATATACAAACATTATTCATGCTATACATAAGTGTTATATACACTATGTATAATATTATACAAATATTGTACATTTTATGTGCAAGTTTATACATACTATATACAAGCATTATATACACTTTGTACACATTATATTTGAGCAGTGCACATACTGTATATATGAATTATACACATTATATATAAGTTTATACAAGCATTCTATATTATATTCAATGTTATGTATAAGTATTATACACATTATGTTCATATTTATATACATTATGTTCAAGCATTATAAATATTATTCATAAGTATTATACACTCCGAATAAGTTCATATACACTATGTATAAGTTTATACAAGCTATATATAAGCATTGCAAATACTATATACAAGCATTATACATGTTATATATAAGTATTATACACACTACATATAAGTTTTTATAAGTATTATGCATACTATATAGAAGTTTATACACGCTATCTATAAATAATATACACATTATACATAATTTTATACATGCTATATACAAATATTATATATATTATGTACAAGTTTGTATACACTATGTATAAGTATTATAAATATTATGTACAAGTTTATACACACTATGTACAAGTACTTTATATAATATACATGTATTATACACACTATATACAAGTTTATACATGATATGTACAAGTATTTTACACTATAAATAAGAATTATACACACTATGTATAAGTTTATATATGCTATATATAAACATTATACATACTATGTACATGGTATGTATAAGTATTATATTCACTATGTAAAAGTTTATACATATTATGTAAAAGCATTATACTTGAATTATACGACTTTATACATGCTATGTACAAGCATTTTACACACTATGTACAAATTTGTATATGCTATGTATAAGTATTATACACACTATGTACAAGTTTATACACACTATATACAAGTTTATACATGCTATATATAAGCATTATACACGCTATGTATGTGTTTGTAAAAACTATATATAAATATTATAAAAAATATGTACAAGTTTGTACATGCTATGACAAGCACTATTCATATTTTGTACAAGTTTATACAAGTATTATAGATACTATGTACAAGTATTATATATATTATATGCAAGTTTATACAAGCATTATACACACTGCATACAAGTTTATACATTCTATGTATAAGTATTATACATACTATTTACAAGCAATATATACACTATGTATAAGTTTATTCAAATATTATACATACGCTATATACAAGCATTAAATTATACACATTATATAGAAGTTTATACAAGCATTCTACACTACGTTCAACACTATATATAAGTATTATACTCAATATGTACATATTTACAAATACTATGTACAAGCATTATGCAAACTATTCATAAGTATTATACACTATGTACATATTTATACACACTACGTATAAGTTTTTACAAGCTATATATAAGTATTGTACATGCTATATACATGCTTGATACCCGCTATATGAAAGTATTATACATATAAGCATTATGCATACTATATAAAAATTTATACACGTAATCTATAAATAATATACACACTGTGTACAAGTTTATACACACTATGTCCAAGCATTATACATATTATATATAAGGTTATACACACTTTGTATAAGCATTATAAACAATATGTACAAGTTTTATACATATTATATATAAGTTTTACATGTAATATACAAGTATTATACACACTATGTATAAGTTTATACATAATATGTACAAGCATTTTAAACACTACAAATAAGAATTATACACACTATGTATAAGTTTATACATACTATATATAAGCAATATTCACATTATGTTCATGGTATGTATAAGTATTATACACACTATGTACAAGTTTATACATATTATGTACAAGCAATATACATGAATTATATAAGTTTATACATGTTATGTACAAAAATTTTCTACACTATATACAAGTTTGTACATACTATGTATAAGTATTTTACACACTAAGTACAAATTTATACACGTAATGTATAAGTATATACGCACTACATACAAGTTTATACATGCTATGAACAACATTATAAACTATATATATGTTTGCAAACACTATATATAAGCATCATATAAATTATGTACAAGAATTATATATACTATGTACAAGTTTATACATGTATTATAGATGCTATATACAAGTATTATACATACTATGTACAAGTTTATATAGGCATTACACACACTTTGTACAAGTTTATACATTCTATGTATAAATATTATACACACTAGTTATAAACATTATACACACTATGTATAAGTTTATTTAAATATTATACACATACTATGTACAATCCTTATACAAACTATGTACAAGTTTATATACGCCATGTATAAAGATTATACAAACTATAAATAAATTTATACATTTTATGTACAAGTTTAAGCACGCTATGTATAAGGATTATACACGCTATATACATAATTTTGACTCACTATGTGCAAGTTTATACATGCTATGTATAAGACTTATACATACTATGTAAAAGTTTATAAATGCTATATACATAATTTTTACATACTATGTGCAAGTTTATATACGCTATGTACAAGCATTATATATGCTATAAACAAGTATTATACACACTATGTATAAATTTATATAAATATTGTACATGTTATGTACAAGTTTATATATGCTATTTATAAGCATTTTTTATATTATGTATAAGTTTATACACGTTATGTACAAGCATTATACACACTATGTATACGCTATATACGAGCATTACACATACTATATACAGGAATTACACACATTAGATATAAGTTTATATAAGAATTCTACACTATGTTCAATGATATATACAAGTATTATCCACACTTTGTGCATATTTATACACACTATATACAAGCATTATACACACTATTCATAAGTATTATATACTGTGAATAAGTTTATATACACTATGTATAAGTTTATACAAGTTTTATATAAGCAATGTACATACTATATACAAGTATTATAGATGCTATATAAAAGTATTATATACATTATGTATAAGTTTATACAAGCATTATACATACTATGTATAAGTTTATACATACTATCTATAAATAATAAACACACTATGTATATATTTATACATACTATGTATAAGCATTATATATATTATTTACAAGTTTGTGCACACTGTGTATAAGTATTATAAATACTCTGTATAAGTTTTATACACACTATGCACACATGAATAAGTTTTTATTATGCAATATACAAGTATATATACACTATGTATAAGTTTATACATGTATGTACAAGTATTTAACACATTAAATAAAAATTATATACATTATATATAGTTTATACATGTTATTATGTATTATACACACTATATACATGATATATATAAGTTTATACATAATATATACAAGTTTATAACATGCTATGTACAAGCATTTTTATGAACTTATATAGGTTTCTACATGCATATATAAGTATTATACCACACTATTATACAACTTTATACACGCAATATATAGTTTATACACACTATATATAAGTTCATAACTACTAGTAACAAGTATTATACAGAATATGTATATATTTGTAACACTATATATAAGCCATACACTATGTAATAAGTTATACTAGTATATATAGATGCTATGTAAAAGCATTATACACATTAATGTACCAGTTTATACCAGAATTATAAAGACTAATATATAAAGTTTTTAATTCTATATGCAGCATT
>NW_021469489.1:0-358 GCF_001605985.2 Dendrobium catenatum | reverse complement strand
ATCCCTAGACATCACGTGTGTACCAATAACACGCTCTCCGGGGCCCATGCGGGTTTGGGGGCATTTTATAATTAAACCATGTCGACTCCTTTTTACCTGCTAAGGAAGATCGAGTTTAAAATTTGATAACCCGTGCAGCATCCCTAAACATCACATGTGTACCAATAACACGCTCGCCGGGGCCCATGCGGGTTCTTAATTGTATACCCTCCTGTAGTGTACCTAAGTGTGTACAAACTACAGTGCATGTGCGAGGGTATTTTGGAATATTTATGAAACGCCTTCTTTCCTCTTTCAAGAATGTCGCAGATCCGGTAGCGTGAAGTAGTAGCTTCTGAATAGAGTTGTTCGCTGCTTC
>NW_021469488.1:0-323 GCF_001605985.2 Dendrobium catenatum | reverse complement strand
TGAATAGAATGTATAATGCTTGTACATAGCATCTATAAATATGTACATAGTATGTATAATACTTATTAATAGCATTGAAAGTAGTGTAGAATGCTTGTACAAACTTATTTAATGTGTATAATTCATATATACAGAGTGTGCAATACTTGTATATAGCGTGTTCATAGTGTGTATAATGGATGTACATAACGTGTATAAATTTATATATAATGTGTATAATGCTTATACATAGCATATATAAACTTGCACATAACATGTATAATATTTGTATGAACTTGTACATAGTGTGTTTAATACTTGAACATATCATATATAATGCTTGT
>NW_021469487.1:0-264 GCF_001605985.2 Dendrobium catenatum | reverse complement strand
TGCAGTTGGACGATCTTCAACAACGGAGACATCTTTGGAAGAAATGTGATCACCCATTTTTGCCTCGCAAGAATCCACCAGGAAGAAATCCCGTAGGCTTCTGCACGCGGGGAGGGGCGCTATTCGAGTAGGAAAAAATTCCAACTCGCAAATAACGGAAGCCTCACCGTCAGTAAGCCGGAGGGAGAGGAAGAAATCCCGTAGGCTTCTGCACGCGGGGAGGGGCGCTATTCGAGTAGGAAAAAATTCCAACTCGCAAATAAC
>NW_021469486.1:0-1271 GCF_001605985.2 Dendrobium catenatum | reverse complement strand
ATATATATATAATTTTCATTTCAAAAAATTTCTATACTAAAACATTATTTTAAAAAACAATAAAACAATTATCACAAACGAGAGAGATTATTCGGTGCGGAGATCGAACGCAGAATGCTGTCAAGAGATCAACCAGAATGCGCAACGTCAGGGGTACGGAGCTCCGATAACGAGCTACAGTACTGAGCAAATGGTGATATGGTTTATTCTGATTAGTCTCAGAACGACGTTCAACATCCACACAGAATAATTAAAGAAGCCTAAGCTAACAAAATTCATAGTTTAAGAAGCTTGAAAAATAATAATGCATAAGGTAATAATCAGACTAATTTCCATTTGGGGGTATGCATGGCTTCTCATAAAGTAATAATCATACTAATTTAACAAAATTCATACTTTAAGAATCTTAAAGGTAAATAATGATCAATGGTATGCATGGCTTCTCATCTGGGGATTTTAGGCATAGTTTTCACTGTTTTGTGCACCAAATCACACAATTAAGTTATCAATTAGTGTACAACAATAAATTAAGTGAATATTTTCTATATATTGTGACAATAAATAGTGCCAACACATACTATATTTCCCTTTCAATTAGTTGAGCTCACCAAAATTCCTCCAGGCTTCAATTGAAGGAAAACCACAAGGTGATAATATGCAAGCAATTTCGTCGATCAAAATAATTTTTAGCTCAGCTTCATCTGTGCAAACTTCTCTGCAACACCTATGGCCTCAACAGCATGAGTTGCATCATTTCCCTGTCATTTAAGCAGGTTTTTCCCACAGTTATTAGCTGTGCTAAGGAAAATGTCAGTTCATATATAACTACTAACCTGGCCCTGAGCAATGCCATTCTTCCCTCCACCACCCTTTCCACTGATAGGTTTCATTGCAGCGGTTAGCCACTCCAACGCTGCCAGACCTTTCAATGAAGGGTTGTTAGGGACTCCAGCACACACTACAGCTTTGTTCAAATTTTCATCAGTGCTGAATACCATCACTGCCAATCCCTGAGTGAAAACAAAGGAAGATAATAAGTTTTTTTTGTTTTTGTTTTATGTAGTGAAATTCAAAATTTATATGGTGGCTAATATAAATGATTCCAGCATGAAAGTGGTACCAAATAAGGGTTCAAGGCCTAAGGTATGCGATGTGTTTAAAAAAAGAAAAAGGGAATGCGGTGTGTTTGGGCTTTTGGCTTATATATCCTTTCTACTGAAAGAAAGCTCAAACCACTTGTATAGAAAACTAGGGAGGAATGTGAATCTATC
>NW_021469485.1:0-313 GCF_001605985.2 Dendrobium catenatum | reverse complement strand
TTACTGGAAACTCTAGTGTTGCATCTTGGAAAATTTACCATAATAGAGAGAGAGAATTTAGCATCATAGCTTTATACAATCGAGGATTTTGTACACACATAGATAGAGAGAAGGGTGCAACGTTTTGAAGAGATGCTTGAATTTTTATGTAGAAACTTCTGAAAATGGGGAAAGAACATGTGGCCTAGCCCAGTTGAAGTGATTCAGTTAATGTTGGTGGTCGATTACAAATAATTTCCTTCCTTGAGGGAAGGTTTTGGCTCAATGTAGTAAATATATATTGTATATAGCACATTACATAGTTGGAGTTGGA
>NW_021469484.1:0-362 GCF_001605985.2 Dendrobium catenatum | reverse complement strand
GTTTGCTATTAAAATTTAGTGTTAAGTCATAATTTTTAGTACTTTCAGCACTTAGAACTTAACAATGGTGCTCTTGGCTTTTAAGATGTTTGGCAATTGTCGTATTTTAAAAAAAAGTAATAAAGTACTAATTTATTGTAATCATGAAAAAAGTTTGAATAAAAAATCGAAATTATTGGAGTTTTATGCAAATCTCCCAATAAATTGGGCCTGTTTGCTGAGATCATAATTTGTGCGTTGTGACTGTACTAACATGTGTGAAGGTGATGAATGTTTAAGGTAAGTTTTTTGTCTTTTTTAACATATTTGAAAATTTTGTGTGTCATTTAAATAATATGAGGGTTTATTTACAAGTTTGCTTA
>NW_021469483.1:0-423 GCF_001605985.2 Dendrobium catenatum | reverse complement strand
CCTGGACTAGGATCCACATACGATAATCAAGTGACTGAAAGAAGGTAGACATGCGTGTTTTCCAAAAATTAAAAGGTATATTGTCAAACAGTTGAGGTCTAGTGATAGAGTAACCCTCAAGTGTATTTCAGTTTCCAAATGTAGCCATCTACGTTAATCAAAAAGTAGTTTAAACTTATAATTTTGAAACGAAACTCTGATACCACTTATTGAGTCTAGTGAATAGGTTGTTAGACATAAGTTAATGTCCCAAGGCTATCAAGAGGGGGGGTGATTTGGTAGTTAAAAAATTTTCCCTCTTGATAATTTTAATCAAAATTAAACTTTAATGATATTTTTTATAGAAAAGATTTTCAACCACAAATTTTAAAACAAAAAAATGCTGAAAATAAAAAGCAATAAAGTAAACGACACAAGATTTAT
>NW_021469482.1:0-305 GCF_001605985.2 Dendrobium catenatum | reverse complement strand
CTAAGCTAGCATAGTCAAATATCCATCCTAGAAAATGCTAAGACTTTTATAAATTTGTTGAGACTAATTAATATGTGCTAAATATTCTCAAAAAAAGAAAGTCAATTAAATAAAATTAAGATTACCTAAAGTAAGCTCACAGACTCAGAACCATCTAGAATTTATTTATAGATAACATATAAATATCAAAACTCACTAGATCAATTAGAATGCAATAGAATTGAATATATAGTTTACCTATAGATTTCGAAGTCTGGCTATGATATGACCATTATGCCTCATAAGAATACCTCGAACAAATTTTT
>NW_021469481.1:0-259 GCF_001605985.2 Dendrobium catenatum | reverse complement strand
CATTACACAGTCAGCGCTCCCTTTACACGCGCCGCGCGCTGATTGGCTGGGCAATCATTAGCGCTAACTGTTAACGGTCGGATTAACCACAGCCGTCGGATGGCGGATCGGACGGCTGGGATCAAACGCGCTCCGAAACCGCGGGATCTAATCCGAGCCGTTGATCGGATTCAACGGCTGAGATTTCGTCTTCAACCTCCGCTTTTATCCGAAGCCGTGAACCTTCTCCGGCGTGATCTGAGTGATCCCGCCGGCGAAC
>NW_021469480.1:0-239 GCF_001605985.2 Dendrobium catenatum | reverse complement strand
TACACTTCACAATCTCTCCATTAGCCTTATATGTAAAGGAGGACTTCTGAAGGTCGCTGATGCTACCATTGCCATTAATATTATTTCCTTCTCATGGTGGACATAAGCTACAATGTTGAATGACTAAAGAACTAATGTTTAACCTCTTCTTCTCTTCTTATTTTAGATTTGCTTTATTTCAAGAAGTAAACCCACTCGAGGATTGAAAATCTTTGCCTCACTCCTTGATTTTTCTCTCC
>NW_021469479.1:0-284 GCF_001605985.2 Dendrobium catenatum | reverse complement strand
AAGATCACTAAATTTCGAAATCATTAAGGCCTCCAAATGCGTAACAAACGGTCCATGATCATGGGATTCAATCTCGACCGTCCATCCAACCACTCCCCATTTACCCTTGATCTCTCACCTATTTATAGGCCATGCCACTCCAGAAATCTATAAATAGACCCCTCATTTCTTTTGAAAGGGGACCACCACCGGAGCTTCACCGGACCACCAACTGAGGCCCTCACCTTCGCCAGAGGCCCTCACCTTCGCTAAAGGCCCTCACCTTCACCAGAGGCCCTCACCTT
>NW_021469478.1:0-363 GCF_001605985.2 Dendrobium catenatum | reverse complement strand
AAGTCCAGGTTTGTTGTGCAAGTCACTGTCTTTCTCCGAGAATATAGATCTCTAAGAATCAGGCAAGCACGTGGAGTTTGACCCTACGTGAAAGAACGAATGCGCTTTATCTACGATAACCATCCAACCCCGATAGCAGGGTTTTCCCGTTGTCGTCCAGACCACGCGCTATTAACACGCCCTGGGATGCGGTAAAGATAACCGTGAACTCGGCGATCATCTACACTCTGTGAATACTTTCACATTTCCACTGAACGCGGCTGTTTGCGAAGCCTCCTCCGAACTCTTCCAAGTCCAATGAAAAGGAATGATGTGGAATACCCGATTCCAAACATTATGGCTACATCGCTTCCTTTCATTTCA
>NW_021469477.1:0-264 GCF_001605985.2 Dendrobium catenatum | reverse complement strand
GATTATACCTGAGCCCATCACTTTCTTGGTAGTGTTGTCTCCAAGAGAGACCTTACCTCTAGCCATAGACTTCAACAAAATAAATTGATTGGCCTCTCTAGTAATGTGTCATGAGCATTCGCTGTCTAAGTACCACATGATCTCATGAGGTCTTTTGTGAGAGCAAACCTATAAAATCATCAAATGTTGGATTTAGGAACTCAAACGAGTTTGATTCCCTTCTTATGGAAAGAAGAATATAATACATATGTGTTATGCTGTGAA
>NW_021469476.1:0-236 GCF_001605985.2 Dendrobium catenatum | reverse complement strand
AAAAATAATGACAGGTTAAAAAAAGGGTGCAACACGACGACTTCCCAGGATGTCACCCATCCCAGTACTACTCTCGCCCAAGCACGATTTACTGCGGAGTTCTGATGGGATCCGGTGCTCTAGTGCTGGTATGGTCGCACCCGTATAAATATGTTCTAAAATTATTCTTAAGTTGACGACGTGGAGAGGTGATTTTGATGCATCTTCATTCCGACAGAGCGTAGGGGGTCAAAATT
>NW_021469475.1:0-201 GCF_001605985.2 Dendrobium catenatum | reverse complement strand
CCGCCGTCAACCGCCGATAAGGTACCGGCGGTCTAATGAACCAGACGACGCCAGGTTTAACCGCTGGAACACCGCCGGTACTTTGACCGGCGGTTTTCCGGCGGTTACATTACCGGCGGCTGAACCGCCGAAAGACCGACGGTTAAAATTCCGGTGGTCACCGACGGTAGGGGCCGCCGGAAAACCGCCGCCAAAATAAAC
>NW_021469474.1:0-201 GCF_001605985.2 Dendrobium catenatum | reverse complement strand
GTCTTCGATTGTGTGGCCCAACATGCGATGGTAGGGGCAAAAGGTTGGATCATCCTTTTTATTTGCCTCTTCCGGCTTCTTGGCCTCCGGCAATCGAAAATCTGACTTCTTTAGAAGGCTCTTAAAAATTTTCTTCACCGAGTCCCTTTTGAATGGATACGGACGAGCCAATCTCTCTTCAAAAGTAGGCCGGTGATATTC
>NW_021469473.1:0-214 GCF_001605985.2 Dendrobium catenatum | reverse complement strand
GGCTATGAGGTGTCCTAAAGCCAGATTGGGTTTTCCAAAAATCAAAAGGTAGATTATCAAACATGGGAGGTCGTGTAATTGAATAACCTTCAGTAGTGTTTCTATTCCCAAAGTTAGCTATGGATCAAATTCAAAAACTTAAATTTTGAATCCCGCTCTGATATCACTTTAAAGTTCTTTAGGGATGTTAAGCCCTATAGAACTGGCCCAAGGC
>NW_021469472.1:0-470 GCF_001605985.2 Dendrobium catenatum | reverse complement strand
AAAAAAAAAAAAAAAAAAAAATTAAATACGCATTTCATAAGCATAACCCACACATATCATATTCATAACACACGCATATCATACGCATACCACACGCATACAATAAGCATAACCCACGCATATAATACGCATACCACACGCATATCATACGCATGCAGATCTTCAAACAAAAATAAAGTTGCAATTTTTTACCTTTGAGAGTACTTTTTCAAACATTCTAGCATAAAATTTCTCTTATCAGCAGTACATAAGTCCTTTGTAATTTTCTATTTCAGCTGCATAAACATAAGTTACAGGTTTTATTTGAATGTTATCTACTGGTATTGGTTCATTTAGATTTGTATATGGAACAAGTTGCATTTCTGCTGGGACTGACTCATTTGTTGGGATTAGATCTTTTGGTGGGATTGGATTTTTTGGTGGGATTGGATCTTTTGGTTCATTGGGGCTGTGGGGTGGGATATCTGATC
>NW_021469471.1:0-224 GCF_001605985.2 Dendrobium catenatum | reverse complement strand
ATATATATAAAAGAGAATTTGATTCTTAATAGAACATAATGAAAAAAAAAAATATGTAGCCAACCCCCATAGTGGGGTAAAGATTTGATGTTGTTGTTGTTATTATTAATTTATTATTGTTGTTGGTGTATGTTACAATTGAATGTCAATTTTATAATTTAATCGAATATTGAGGCTCTTCGGGAGAAATTAGAAGTTTTTGGTACAATGTTCAAATTGAATTG
>NW_021469470.1:0-568 GCF_001605985.2 Dendrobium catenatum | reverse complement strand
TATATTATACACACTATATTCAAGTTTATTCAAACATTACACATGTGTTATATACAATCATTATACAAACTATGTATAAGATTATACATGCTATGTATAAGAATTATACAAACTACAAACAAAGTTAAGGCACATTATGTATAAGTTTAAACACGCTATGTATAAGGATTATACACATCATGTGTAAGTATATACACGTAATATACATAATTTTTACACACTATGTTCAAGTTTATAAATGCTATGTATAAGACTTATAGATACTATGTAAAAGTTTATAAATACTATATACATAATTTTTACATATTATGTGCAAGTTTATACATGCTATGAGCAAGCATTATAGATGCTATGAACAAGTATTATACACACTATGTACAAGTTTATACAAATGTTGTACATGTTATGTACAAGTTTATACATGATATATACAAGAATTTTCCATATTATGTATAAGTTTACACACGTTATATACAAGTATTATACACACTATGTATACGCTATATACGAGCATTACACACACTGTATACAGGAATTACACATATTATATATAAGTTTATACAAGCAT
>NW_021469469.1:0-952 GCF_001605985.2 Dendrobium catenatum | reverse complement strand
TTATTATTTTTTTTTTTTTTGGGACATTTATGTCATTTAAGGTAGATAAGTAGATTCATACATACAACAAATATATAAGACTTGAATTCAAGACATCTTAGGCTTCGTTTGGGACGTCTTTTTTACTGCTTCTTAAAGAGTCTTCATAGTATAAACATTTAAACGTTTGTACTAAGAAGTTGTTTTAAAAAGCGGTAAGAAAGCCATCCCAAACAAAGCCTTAGTTGGTAGCCTAAGCTCCCAACCAATTGATTAAGATGAGTTCATTGATATTATTATTTTTAAAATAAAAAGTTCGGGGCTCAATATTAAATAAAATTTAAGGTAGATTGCCTATGTAATTCAACTTAAGTCTTCAAATTTACGATTTGTTTGGAATGATTATAATATTTTATAAAATTGATCGTGAAATTGTTATGGGCAAAAGCATCTCAATTAGTTGTTTTGGTTGTAAAAACAGCTTTTCACTATTGAAATTAATGAAAATAAAAGTTAGAAAATTGTAAAGATATGAAATTATGGTTGATATTTGAAAAACAAAGAAACAAAAAAGTTGTACGAAAGAGAACCTTAATATGGTGGTGTTTCTACCACAATCTTTTCTTTTGGAGTTTGGCTGCAATTTAATTGATTTCTAAATTATGGTGTCACTATGTTAACATTATTTGTTAATCACATTTAAGTCTTATTTTATTTTTGCTATCTTTAATAATTTTTTGCGACAAATAAATGTAAAATTTTTTATCACAATAACATTGATGCGTCGCCAAAAATCTCCATGACCAGGCAAGAATATAGAGGCATATTCAATTTGAAAACTTTCTGATAGGAAATACTTGATTCCAAGTATTTCCTAATCACTTTAGCCAAAGATCTCACAGCGAACTGCTGTCCACAGCAGGAAATCAGCCAAATCAGTGGGAAAACGCGAGAAAAATGATAGAAACACGAA
>NW_021469468.1:0-220 GCF_001605985.2 Dendrobium catenatum | reverse complement strand
ACTATGCCACTAAAATAGGTTAGAGAAAGAGACACAGTCACAAAATATTCCTACCATCTAAGAGATTAAGTAGATGAAAACACAATGACTACAAATTTTCAAAAAACAAGGACAAGGAATATAATACCATATCAGCGATGATTTTAAAAACTAAGTAAAAAGAGACAAAAGAAAAATAAAATACACTAAAAGGTCAAAACTACAAAAAAACAAAAAATAA
>NW_021469467.1:0-298 GCF_001605985.2 Dendrobium catenatum | reverse complement strand
GCCTAGTCGGGCTCGATGCAAAAAAAGTACGTCAACAGGCACTATCCATACCTTTGATGCTTGACTGGGAGGCCATCAAGGAAGAAAGTTCTAGAGATGAAGAATTGGGAAGGATCAAGTCAAAATTGTTGAAAAAGGAGAGTAGCCATCCAGGGTACTCATTAGAGGGAGACAGATTGATGTACCAGGGAAGATTTGTGATGCCCCGTGCCTCGATCCACATCCCAAATTTACTCTAGGAATTTCATGAAAGCGCAATCAGGGGCCATTCAGGAGTGCAGAAACTTTACTAGAAGGG
>NW_021469466.1:0-900 GCF_001605985.2 Dendrobium catenatum | reverse complement strand
CCGGTTTTTGACGTTTTTCCTGTAGTGAACATTAATGGTCGATGGCGATGTGTAGCAGTGGGCGGTGGTGACGGGCGATGGATAGAAGCGACTTGCGGTAGCAAGTGACAAAAAAATTATGATGTAACTAAAGATTGGTCAAAATAAATAATCGATTTTCAAATATACTAAAACTTAATTGGGATGAATTTAAATTCAACAATGAATTAAATTTCATTTGAAATACACACTTACAAACACTTAAATTCTCAAAATTCATGCATTTAGAATACACATCAATACAAATTAATGCAACAAGCCAAACAGCATTTAATATTGGAGCAGTACTCTTGCAATGCTACTCTTGGAAGGATGCTCTACAATTCAAGGATGTCAGTGAAAAATTGAAGGAACTCAAAACTATTACATGTTAACAAATAAAAGTTCACTTTTAACTTGTTTGAAAACAACAATAAAGGAAAATTTTGGAGGAAGATAGAACAAATAAGATGAAGCAATTCCCACAAAATTAAAGAGGGAACCTTATAAGGGTGTGCAAGAATAAAGTCAATGTTGGGTTTAAATAAGCAAACAAATTCAAAAAGAAAAACAACATTCATATTTAAATAAAAAAACTATTGCTTCTATGTTTAATGACATGGAGAACGATGTTCCTTTAGATAATTGTCATGCTAATGTGGATTTAGATGAGCAATGTCCTATTTCTAATAGAGGTAACAATAAGGATTATGAAGATGGTGAGTTCATCCCACCTAGCTCTGGTAGTCCTTTACCTTGTGCTAATCTTGGCAATACTGACTCTATTGATAACTCCAATGATGTTTCAAATGATACCAATGCTAATTCTAACTATCAGCTTGAGGAGAATTTTATACAGGTTTCGAGAAAGAAGGGTAAGCA
>NW_021469465.1:0-231 GCF_001605985.2 Dendrobium catenatum | reverse complement strand
ACTTTATCTGGCCAATTTGAATTTTCATATATATAGAATATTTTAATATTGCTTTATTTCTTTTCTTTATTTTTTCTATTGTATTAAGAAAACTCATCAATCTATGTCCTTGTGTTTTATTTGTTTCTGAAGATTTCTAAAGTTGTCTAGGCTTAAAAAAATGACTATAAATAAAAAATTTCTTTAAAATTTTTTAGTTACTAAATAAAAAAATATTTTTGTTTATATAAA
>NW_021469464.1:0-844 GCF_001605985.2 Dendrobium catenatum | reverse complement strand
TTCTTCTTTAGTTTCAGAGGTGTTTAATCTTGAATTTTCCTAGAAAGCCTTTTATATCTTTTTCTTATCCTTCTTGAACTTAGGTTTTTCTTCACCCTTCTCCTTGCTTGGGTGAGCTTTAAGATTTGGGCAATCAGACTTCAGATGCATTGGCTTCCTATATTCAAAACAAATAACATCATAAAAAACTTTAGAACTCTTATTATTATTACCTTTATTCCATCTCTGATGATGCTTTTTCTTTTTCCTTAAGAAACTCTTGAATTGCTTAGTTATTAAAGCAATGTCATTATTTATAGTACTAGAAGAAAAAAATGTCAAAATCATTAGCCTTTACGGCTACAGTTTTCTCCTTTTTCTTCTCACCTACATCAAGCTACCTTTGGTTTACTCCTTACTCATAAGGAATGAGTGATTCAAGTATGTTATCAATTGAATAAACATTCAAATCCTTAGATTTATTAATGGCAATAATATTTATATCAAAGGAAGAAGGTAAACATCTCAAAATGTTTTTAACTTTTTCATAATTTGTTAGTTCTCTTCATAAGGCATGCAAGGGTGTAACAATTTGTGTAAACCTAGTATATATTTTAGAAATATATATGCTAGGATTCATGCAAAAAAGTTTATAATCATGTAGAAGAATGTTCAGTCTTTATTGTTTATCTTTGTTTGTACCTTCATATCTTATGCATAGTTTGCCCTAAATTTACTTGTTAATTGAACACGTGGAAACACGCATATAATCATCAGATTTTAAGTCACGGAACAAATAGTTTAAACACTTAGCATTCAGTTGTGCTAGATCTTTATTATAAGTATTCCAACCAATAAATGAAAT
>NW_021469463.1:0-233 GCF_001605985.2 Dendrobium catenatum | reverse complement strand
CTAGTGTTGTCATAAAAGATTAAGATGGTGCTTACATATAATCCTAAATCCCATACCTGTTGTTTCAACCAAAGGACTTGGGCCACATAACTTCCAAGAGCAATGTATTCAGCTTCAGCAGTGGAAAGTGCAACAGAGTTTTGCTTCCTACTAGACCAAGAGACCAAAGATTGTCCAATGAATTGACAAGTTTCAAAAGTACTTTTTCTATCCACCTTGCATCCTGCAAAATC
>NW_021469462.1:0-362 GCF_001605985.2 Dendrobium catenatum | reverse complement strand
TACAGCTTGAAGTAATACAAATAAAAAAAAAAATATAATTATTCTGATTGAATTATACATAATGTTATCCATTCAATGATTTTGATATTTTTTAGTCATACTTTGAGCATTTCTTTTGACATAGATAGTGTTGATGTGAGGGGTGCTAATATCTGACACGACTTGAAAATCTGATTCGAGTTCAAATCGGGTCAGGTTTGGGTTGGAGATTTCGACCCGTTTGTAAAACTGGGTCAGGTTCGGGTTGACCTAGAAATCGAAATCACCCGTTTTTAATTAATTTTGGAGAGTTTTAGAAGATTATTATGAAATAAATAAACATTATTTCTAAAAAATAATAAACTATGTTGCCCAAACTGAAT
>NW_021469461.1:0-207 GCF_001605985.2 Dendrobium catenatum | reverse complement strand
CCAATAATAAGACAACATGAATACAACAATAAACCGGTCTGCCGGGGGTCCAAGGGGGCGCTGCCCCCTGGCGGGGTTCGACCTAGTAGTACCGAGCATGTACCTAGCAGTACCGAGCATGTACCTAGCAGTATCGAGCATGTACCTAGCTGAACTGAGCGATACTGAGCATGTACCTAGCAGTACCGAGCATGTACCTAGCGGTAC
>NW_021469460.1:0-311 GCF_001605985.2 Dendrobium catenatum | reverse complement strand
CTTAGTTCGTTAAAACTCCCTCGCCGAATAAGAAACGTGAGCGGAGGCCGGGGCCGAATTTTCGGAGCCCACAGATTTCTGGCGACTCCGCTGGGGAATGGTTTCTCTTTCCATCTCTGGCTAGTCACTTATATGCTATAGTAGCAGTAAAAAAAATGATGACGATATTGAGCTCTGTACGGTGAACATCAGGATGTGACATTTGACCCTTATATCCAAAGATCCATCACTGAAAGGTCCCGATAGAGCTAAAAGCCAACCATCTATTGTGATAGTAAAGTAAAGAAAGAAACAAGATATGTACGGTGAGC
>NW_021469459.1:0-292 GCF_001605985.2 Dendrobium catenatum | reverse complement strand
TGGACCATCAACGGCCATCCACCCGTTTCTCCAACTCTCGCTTCCTCCCCGGCGACGAGTCCTCTCGGTATAACTTGTGTACTAGTGGTATCTCTAAGCGTGCTTACGATCCTCTTCCGCTAACCTCAACTTTCAAGAGTTGATTAAATGATCTCAAGGTGAAGGATCGATATTTTAAACCAAGCCGCCGGCCACCTCCACCACCGCCGCATCCCTCTCCATGACTACGGATCGTCTGCGCCGTCTACCTTGGAATGATTTCGTTTCTTGTATGGTTCTTCTTCCTCCGACA
>NW_021469458.1:0-203 GCF_001605985.2 Dendrobium catenatum | reverse complement strand
GAAATAAATAGTGATTGTAATAATCCACTAGTTCGTTGATGTTTAGCTTTCAAAATTTGACATGCTTCACACTAAGCTATATTTTTAGCAACATCTTTCTTCATAGTTGCTCATCATAATATTAATTTTAAGTCTTTATACATTTTGGCACTGCTTGGATGAATTTTGTAGCCAGAATAATGAGATTCATTCAAAATTTTCCC
>NW_021469457.1:0-509 GCF_001605985.2 Dendrobium catenatum | reverse complement strand
AGAAACTTTCAAAGCCTTCGAAATGAACAAGTGACGAAAAAGCGATAACGAACTTGGCACAACTAGATGTTTCTAATCCATCGCATCGCAAGATATCTAAAATAAAACATACGAGCGAACGACCAAATGGGAATGAGTATTCATAAGAGCAACAATACTAATGAAGGTGGAAACATAAAGGCACCCAATCATATATCATAATCTTTTCTTAACAACATTTTATCAATCACTTGGTATGCAATGCTTATGATATCACACACCTACTAAGTCATGATCTCATCAAATTACCACATTCATTTTCAGATTTTTTCAGTTGATAAGTTTCTAGGAAACATTTTGAGGTAACCTCCATATGAACAAACCCACTACATAAGGCCTTAATGCAAGCAAACACTTATGGCCCTCTCTTGGGAACATTTCACCGATTACTTGATAGGCAAAGGCAAAAGATGCTAACATTTCTATCGCCTACACATGAGGTTCTAAACACATTGCAAGATGTAAGCCAA
>NW_021469456.1:0-411 GCF_001605985.2 Dendrobium catenatum | reverse complement strand
GGCCGCGGAGCGCTTTTCGTCCGACGTCGCTGTTGGAGAAAGTGTAGATCTCATAGTAAGGACTCCGAATCCTATTTCTATTTTCAGAGATATTGATTTTTGGTCGAGTTGTGATCTATTTTGTGTTTTCGTAGTCGAATTTTAGACCTGATTTGGTATTGACACAACTTTCACCGCACAAATTTTAGAATGTTATAGATATGAATATTATACACGATTTGAGTATTTTCTGCGACGATTTCACCGGTCGGAATTGATTCTACTCGATTTTAATTGAATAGAAAAATATCAGGATATTTCTTGATGTGGATTCTGTAGAATAATAGTCTTATATTGTTGTCGTGAACATTCTGTTGTAATTTGGTGAATCGTGATTTTGTAGGATTTTTGTGTAAATTTGATAGACTGCCG
>NW_021469455.1:0-261 GCF_001605985.2 Dendrobium catenatum | reverse complement strand
ACTAAATCAAACAAAATTTAAAGCATAAGCTCTATACATGAAGAGCATTCATGGGGGATACTTTGTGAGGTGTAAAATGTGCTTATTGAAATGCTATTTATGAAAGTTTGTTAGGGATGTTAGGCCCTATGAATTGGCCAAAATCTAATTAAGAAAGAGAGGTGAATTGGTAAAAACTAAAATAAAACTCAAACCAATATCACCATAGTAAAAACTAAAGTGCGGAAATTAAATGCGAAAGTAATAAAGAAAGAACACACC
>NW_021469454.1:0-442 GCF_001605985.2 Dendrobium catenatum | reverse complement strand
ATCATCAGACAACGATTTTTATGACCTTCGTCGTCCGTCGACTACAATCATTTCCACCAAACAACATATAAACAGTGATTCTTCTCATTTCTAATTAAAAAATTAAATTTATTGTGACATATTTTATATTAACCTATCATTACTTAACATTGCCTAAAAGTCAAGTCTTAAAATCTTATTAGCAATATTAAAAAAAGGGAAAAATTCTTATTTACAAATAAGGCCCACTATGAAACTTTGTTACATGGAAAACTTTTATTAATTTATAATTTACGTGCACCAACTCGGCATGAAAAGATACAACGCGCCCCACGTTGAAAAGACGTGAATAAAAAAAATAAATATTTGTAAAATAAAAAAATAACTAAATAATTTCTTTTTTCCTTTTTCAGAAGAATCGTCGTCGATTCTGATGAAGGGGAGGCCGTGGTGGGTCATAATT
>NW_021469453.1:0-2502 GCF_001605985.2 Dendrobium catenatum | reverse complement strand
TGCGGTCGTACTCAAACCCGAAATTCCATTCGGGCTCCTCCATACATTCTAGAACGTAGGGATGGTGATCGCTGCAAGAAGCTCTCCAATGGGGGGAGAAAGGGGCGGCGGTAGAGGGAGGCTCCCTGATTTCGAAATCTGGAATTTCAGATTTCGGTTGAGGTGGGAGGGAAATTAATTTGCAATTTCAAATTAATTCCTAAAGGGGGATGGGTGGTTATGAGGGAGGAGTTTAGGGGCTGATTTTGTGGAGAGATTTTAACTTAATTGGGGGAAAGAGAGGACTTGATGAAACGGCTGGTTTAGTAGAGGAGGAATAAAAGGGAATTAATCAATTGGGGCTCACGGCTTGCCTCCACAGACTTTAAAATCTGTAATAACAGATTTGAATAAAGGCTGAATTAAAACAGGTTTAACACAAAAGGAAACTTTCCTTTCATGAGATAGCCGTTGGGAGTATCCGTGTACAGATTTTTGTTAAGAGCTGATTTAAATCGGGTGTAGTAAAAAAGGAAACTTCCTTACATGAGGTTGCCGCTTGGGATAAGAAAATTCTGTGATTAATTCCTTCACAACAATTGACTCAATTTTAGGAGCCAATTAAGGAAGGCAAATACTGACTCCAGAGGGATTTGAATTCCCGCTCCAAACTTCCCAGGGAGCGGAGGTATGGGGAGCCGGGGTTGACTGGCAGGGTGTGGATTGGCGGGAGGCGGGGTGGTGGCCGGCGGGAGGCTGGCTAAGGGCGGTGATGCTGTGGCCGGCAGGAGGAGACTTTGCAATGAGCGGTTAGGCCTGTGTGCCGCCGGCCTGGCTACAGAGAACAGGAAAATTTCTGTATTTTTTTTTTTGATCTCCCTCGCCTTGACTTCCTCTAACTCTTCTTCCACACAGTAATCCGAGCTTAAAATTAGAACTCACGAAGAGATCTAATCCTCCCGTCGAACTCACTAAGAGATCTCAGAGAAGAGCACTCACCAAGAGAGCAAAAGGGAAATTTCATTTCATTCAAAACTCAAACTATTACAATGCATATTGCCTCATATATGGAGGCTCCAAATGAAAGGGAAAGAAAAGACAACAATGCCCTTGGGGCTACATAAGTCAAACAATGCCCTCAGGGGCAAACTCGGAAAAAACTAATAAATAAAAATGACATAAAATATAAACTCAAAAGTAGAGGCTCTGGATCGTAGCCGTCGATCTGCGTCGTCGGCGATGGTACACGTGTCGAAATCTGATGTCCCCATCAAAATCCCCATTCTATCAATCATCGAGTTACTCCTTAGACCTTGAGATTGTTGGAGTCGAAATTGCACTCATCGAGATTATATCGCGGAATGTCACACAAGACTTACCAGTTAATCCTTTCATTCATATTACTCAAGACGTTCAAGCAATTTAGCAAGCAGCTCAACAGCACAATGAATGTCCACAACCACACTAGCCATTATAGGAACTCAAGAAAATCAACCAAAACTAAATGTATAAATAGCTCAAGCGATTAAGGAGAACATAGTTGCTCAAGCTAATACAAAGAATGAAATTCCACGGGTTTCATGCTAGTGTACGAGATTTGGCTTGAGTTAGGGGGCATTCTTTAAATGCTTGTCGTGTTAT
Source organism: Dendrobium catenatum (assembly GCF_001605985.2). NCBI lineage: Eukaryota > Viridiplantae > Streptophyta > Magnoliopsida > Asparagales > Orchidaceae > Dendrobium > Dendrobium catenatum. The sequence goes on along the minus strand of NW_021469453.1, from coordinate 882 downwards.
TTGAGATTCAATCAATTCATGATGTCCCATATTCCTGAGAAATATCACCTTTTAGGCACAAAGTTTGACAATCACCATATGATCTACAAAATTAATAACTCAAATTAGAATCTCACCTTACTCCCAAATTTTTGGACAAGTAGGAAAACGCTGATTCAAAATAAAGTTAAAGTTTTTAATTAGAAAATTTAGAGGATGTTGATTGCAAGATCTATCCAATATTTAGCCGGGATGTAGGATGAATCTTACAAAATAGTTTTTTAAGGCTCATAATTTCCACTGCTATGGAAAGTATGATTTAAATCCCACTTTTCAAGCCACATAATTCCCACTGCATTCTTAAATCTTATTTTCCTCACGTTTAGGCTAAACCATGGAAAGTATGGTTTAAGAAATTTACATGACTTCTCATCACTATGCCTATTATTCTCCTTCATTCAAATCTTGAATTTTAAAAATTTCTGTCAAGCAATTAACTAAGAGTTAGCCATATTTAAAATTTATCATGTCAAGCAGTTTTCAGAAATTAACGCCTCCCAGATTTACTAAATCTGCATTTACAATATTTATTAAATCCTAATTGTAACTAAACAGCCCCTGGGGTTTCTCTCCTTTAAAATTGCCAACATAATAATTAAACAGACTTCAAGGTTCAATTCAAGTTAGCAAGTCAATCATCACATAAATGTATGTATAGTTGAAAATCGTCAGATATGAAGAAGCTAAAAATGTAGATTTCTATTGAATTAGGTTAGGATTTCCTAGCCATGAGCTTAAGGAGGAAGGAGAATGCTCGGAGGGAAAAATAACCTCACTCCGGCAATCAATATCACATGAGAACACGCGGCCACCAGCCCCCTTCCGTTGCCTCAGGGGATCAAA
>NW_021469452.1:0-5760 GCF_001605985.2 Dendrobium catenatum | reverse complement strand
AACACTCACATACTCGGCTCGGCTTGGTTCGTTTGCAACCCTAGAAATGAGCATACTAGATCAATCTATCCACCACCACTAAAATCACCGTGAAACCTTCTGAACGGGGCAGCCCATCTATGAAGTCAATGGATATCTCCTCCCATACTCGTCTTGGTAGAGCCAACGACTGTTGTAGTCCTCCTGGTGATATAGCCAGTTATTTATTCCTTTGGCAGATCTCAGATCTGGACATCATATCCTCTACATCTTTATGTATCATCTTCCAATAAAGCTCTAAAGCTAGCCTCATGTATGTCTTCTGCACTCTTGAGTGGCCCCCAACAGCGCTTCCATGAAACTCCTGAAGTAAGTTTGGGATGTGGATCGAAGTCCGAGGCATCACAAACCTCCACTGATATAGCAGTATACCCCCCCCTCCAATGAGTACCTCGGGTGGCTACTCTCTTCCCTCAGTAAATCTACCATGATCATTCCCAAATCCTCATCCCTAGCACTTTTCTCTCTGATGGCCTCCCAATCTAACATCAAAGGAAAAGATAGTGCCACTATCTGCAGCTCCTTCATACATCTGAACAAGGCATCTGTCGTCTTGTTCTCCACTCCAGGCTTGTACTGAATCTCAAAATCATATCCTAGCAACTAGGACATTCACCTTTGATGCTCCTCTATCACAACCCGCTGTTCCAGCAGGTATTTCAAGCTCCTCTAATCTGTCCTGACAATGAAATGCCTTCCTAATAGGTAGGCCCCCCACTTCTGGATGGCCAAAATGATGGTCATTAACTCTCTCTCATAGACTGACTTCAGCCTAGCTCTAGTAGTCAACACCTGGCTGAAATAGGCAATGGGCCTATGACTCTGCATATGCACTGCACCCAACCCGTACCCAGACGCATCTGTCTCCACTATGAAGATCTGAGTGAAATCTGGCAAAGATAGGACCGATACCGTAGTCATAGCTTTCTTCAAGCTCTCCCCCCATAGGAAACTATCCTTCTTCAGCTGCTTAGTGAGTGGCCATACTATGGTGTTGTATCCCTTTACAAACCTTCTGTAGTAACCTGTCAGTCCTAGAAATCCCCTCAGCTCTTTCAGATATTTAAGCACTAACCATTTAAGCTATGCATTAATTTTGGACTAATCTGCTGCAACCCCTTCTTTTGATAAAACATGGCTGGAGTATTATATACTTCTTCAAGTTGGCTCTAAGTTGGTGCTCCTACAGCACCTCTAACACCGTTTTTTAAATGCTTTAAGTGATCCTCTTATGTCCTAATGTAGACTAGGATGTCATCGAAGAATACCAGTACAAATCGTCTGAGATAAGGTTTGTAAACCTTATTCATAAGTACCTAGAAAGTGGCTAGAGCATTGGTGAGGCCAAAAGGCATCACTAGGAATTCATAGTGTCCCTCATGACTTCTAAAGGCAGTCTTGGGCACATCCTCCTTCATTTGGATCTATGGTATCCTAATTTCATATCTATCTTGCTAAATATCACTGTTCCACTCAATTCATCTAACAACTCGTCAATAACTAGTATAGAAAACTTATCAGGTACAGTTTCCTTGTTGAGTGCCATGTAGTCCACACATAATCATCAGCTATCATCTTTCTTCTTCACCAATAAAATTGGACTAGATAATAGACTAATGTTGGGTTTAATGATTCTTGCCTCCAGCATCTCTCTAATCAACTTTTCAATTTCATCTTTCTGAAACTGAGGGTAGCGATAAGGCTATACGCTGAGGGGTGACACACCCTCCCTCAAAATGATGGCATGTTCCCGCTCCCTCTGTTGTGGCAATCCCTGAGGTGGCTAAAACACCTCTTGAAATTGCTGAATCAGTGATTGCATGGAGAGGGCTAAGTCACCTTACTCTCCAATCTAGCTCCCTCCAAATTGTGCAGCTCCACCAAATATCCTCTACCCGCCAACTGTATATCCCTTACCATAGTTTTAAGAGAGAAACCATTAATTTGGATAGCCCTGCATCTCCCTTAATCATCACCTTCCTTCCTTATACCATCAACTTCATCATGAGCGCTCCCCAATTCACCTTGGTGTCTCCCAAAGTCTGCAGCCATTTCATCCCAAAGATGACATATGTACTCCCTAACCCTAGTGAAAGAAAATCTTCCATCACATGAATCCTCAAGATAATAGCACTCCTCTGCAGATCTCTTAGCCTTTCTCCACCTTCCCCGTACCCATTATCACCCCGTAACAACCAATATCCACCAATCTCACTACCAATTGGCTGACGACCTGAGAGAAAATGAAATTGTGAGTACCTCCACTATCAATTAGCACCACCACCTCCATGTCCTGTATCTCCCCCTTCACCTTCATGGTATAATTCGTAGTGAATCATACCACTGAGTTCAGGGAAATCTCGGCCAGATCCAAATACAACTTCTCCTCCATCTCCTCCTTTGAACCCTCCTCAGTTTCCACATTATTACAGACGGTGAGAACCTGAAGAGTTTGGTCCTTGCACCGATGCCCTGGCGTATACTTCTCATCGCACCTGAAGCACAATCCCTTAGCCCTCTTCTCCTGCATCTCCTTCTCTGTCAACAGCTTAAAATTTCCCCCACTCCCTCCTACTGTCTTCTCATTGGTGTTCACCTCCTATTGTTGGACCTTTAAGTGCTAGATGGGTGGTTATCATCCTGTAAGTGCTCCCTGTGCTGTTACTCCTAGCTCCCCTCTCCATATTTCTCTAATTTTATACTAGCTCTGTGAACTTCATGGCCTCCCCCAAATCACGAGGCATTAGAACCTTCATTGCTGCTCGGATCTCTTTCTTCAACCCCTTCATGAAAATCTCATCCAATATAGTATCTGATAATCACTCCACCCTACTGGTCAGGTGCTCAAACCACTGTCGGTAGTCTACTACTGATCCCTCATGTGTCAGAGCAAATAACTGCTCCTAGAAATCTCCTCCCCGATCGGTTTGGAAACGTTCTACTATGCAGTCCTTGAATTCTCTCCAGTTCCAGATAGGACTCCTCTATCTCTCCACTGGAACCATGACAAAGCCTTCCCTTCCAAGCACAAGCCTGCCGCTGTCAGCTTCTCCTCCTCCGTCAACCCATTGATGGCGAAGTACCTCTCCACCTTATAAATCAACTCATAAGCATCCTCCACTTCAAATATGGGCATCTTCAGCGTCCTCACCTTCTGATCTCCATCATTCCCCCTTATTCTTCCATAGCATCCCTATTCCAAGTGCTCATCCCTCCCCACATCTCCCGGTCTTCCCTTGCCCTGCCATAGCCAAAACCCCCTTCGAATTCCCCCCTTCTTTCTTAAAAATCAACACCTCGACGGCTATAGTACCCCTCCTGGCATTCCCCATATCCACCTCCTCTTTCTTCCCTCTGGATAGGCTCCAAATGAGGTCTTCTTCTTTCTCCTTCCATGATTTCCACCTCATCTTCCTTCCTACGGCTTTCAGAATCCGTGATTTTCCCTTCCACCCCTTTTGCCACGGAAGACGTCATTTGGTTGTGTATTTCCAACATTTTCTTCATCATGTCCCGAAGATCGGCTACTTGTCCTTCCATGGAGGAAAGTCTGTCCTCCACCATTGTCTTGATTTGAGTCATCTCCCCTTCAAGCCTTTCTTCAAGCGCATCTATTTTCTTGGCCACCATCTCGATCCAGATTTTTGTAGATCCAAAAATTCTGGATTTGGATTACAAAAACAGCAACTTTCTCCTTTCCCGGACAAAAATCAGACGCAGGAATTCGTCAAAATCAACCCACGAACAGTTCCAAGACTTGCTCTAATACAAATTTGATAGGAAATACTTGAGTTCGCAAGTAACCCTAAGGGTAATACTTGAGTTTGCAATCAAACCTATCACCAATTGGTGAAAAAACAGAAAGAATAATGCAAAATTTGGGTGAAAATAGCCCCAAAATGATATATTGTGGCAGGAAAACCAAAGCCAAACAATAATGAAAACAAGATACAAAAGATACTCAATTCGAGAGGAGGATCATCTCTCCCAAATCTTTAGACAAGAGTGTCTAGAGCCCAAGTCTCCAAGGAACCCTAATTGTGAACAAATCGAAACATAATCCCTCCCTAAACATCTCATACTCTTTAATACACTTTTGAATTCAATTGTACTAGTGGGGCCCACATTGTGGGCGAGCAAGAGGAAGAGAGGCGGACGAGTTCCGCCTCCTGTAAACTTGAGCCGGCCCTTGAGCCGGCTAGGCTGGTTCAGGGTGAATCGGCCTAACACCCACATAGTGGGATAAAGGTTTGATGATGTTGTTGTTGTTGTTGTTGTAATCTTCCTTCAATCATTGAGTAATCAACTGACTAAACTAGATTAAAAGAAACAAAAATAGGTTATGGCATCTCAAAATAAGAATAAACAAACTTTTATTGGAAACTTATATTTAATATGTTAATATCCTTAGTAAATCCTTGAGTAACAGCAGTTCATACCTGACAATGACAAATATCTTACCATAACACAAAGGTCATGAAGAGTCATAGTGCATGGCGCATGATGTAGCAAGCACTATTTAAGCATACCAGCAACAACAAAAACAACTCCAAGCCATTATCCCACTATGTGTGTTAGGCCACATAAAACTTTGTTTCTATTTAGTTCTATTAAGCATCAAAATCTCATTTAAATCTAATAAAAAATGTCATTTATAATACTTCATAACCTAAGTCTTTTTAAGTCTACATCTACCTTTATTAGCATAGGTCTGATCTAAAACATCTAACCTCCTAACCAGGTCATCGGAAGGCCGATGTTTTATGTAAGTAAACCATCTAAAGAAACTCACTCTGATCTTATCAACCACTGGAGCTATTCCAACCTTTTCATGTATATATTCGTTTTGAATTGTCTCTAAGTGAAAAAAAACTCATCCACATGAGCATCCTCATCTCTGCAACACTGAATTTTTATACTTCTCTTTTAATGGCCAACATTCTGAGCCATAAAGCATTGCAAGTCTCACTACCATCTAATAAATTTTTTTTTTAAGTTTGAGGGTTACTTTTTTATCACACGATAGGCCAAATGCATTTCTCATCTTCAACAATACAACTTGAATTCTAGTAATAATATCACTATCAGCTTCACCATCGTTTTAAATAATAGACCTGAGATATTTAAAAATGCACTCTTTTTCATGATTTGATCACTCAATGTCACAATCCTACCACTAGATCTATTACTATTAAAAGTACACTCCATGTATTTAGTTTTATATCTACTCAAACAAAAACCTTTAGACTCTAAGTCCCCTTTCAACTCCCTCTCTAGCCATATCAATAAGAAGAGTATAATCAGCAAAGCATACAATAGAGTACATCCTTTGGTAAATGTCTAGGAGTTTAAATGAGTCATGTCAATTCAAGTCAAGTATCTACCTAATCGAGCTAAGCTTGTTTAGTGATTACTAACCTCAAGCTAGACTAGAGCTCATTTACTAAGCTCGAGCTCGACTCGTTAGAAAATTTATAGGCTCGAGCTTGACTCGATTATTGAGCTCAAAATTTTAGTTTTAGATTAAAATTTTCAATTTTTTTAGAATTTTTATTTTTAATGTAGAATTAATTTAAAAATATTAATATATATTCTATAATGCTAATTTAAATTAATTTATCTTTATATTTTAAGTTAATCGAGCGACTCAACTAGCTTTCGAGCCTATCCAGAATGAGCTCGAGCTCGTTTAATGTACAAGTTCGAGCTTGAGCTCGTGAC
>NW_021469451.1:0-288 GCF_001605985.2 Dendrobium catenatum | reverse complement strand
TATGAAAGAGTGAAAGTGTATATTTGGAAAGATAAGTGGAAATATAAGTGTTAAAGAAAGATATCTTTCTCTCTCTCTCCTTCCTCTTCCTTTTTCTTATACCTCGAGATAAATATTGGAAAAGTACAATATGCTATCAAAAAGAAAAGGTTCAAAAAAGCATACAACAGAGCCGATGTCCAAGCCCGAAGAAAGGTACGTCTTTATTTTTAGTAAGTTTCAATTATTTTATTATTTATTATTAAACATGATCTAATCCTTGTTTTTCCTATTTTATTTGCATAAACT
>NW_021469450.1:0-278 GCF_001605985.2 Dendrobium catenatum | reverse complement strand
TCTGGAGCGGGCCACGTTTGTTGTATGCTGATTGACCTTGCGGATCTCTAGATATTTATTCTAGATGTCACACTAGGGTTTCCATTTAGTGGATCTCCAAAATCTGTTTGGATGTCACACTAAGATTTTCTTTTAGTGGATCTCCAAAATTTTGTTTGGATGTCACACTATGATTTTCTTTCTCCTTGTCTCTTTTAGATATATCCACAGATGGTTGATATCTTATCTTTGTAGATTGACGTTAGTGGATAGCATATCTTCAAGATTGCTCAATCATC
>NW_021469449.1:0-245 GCF_001605985.2 Dendrobium catenatum | reverse complement strand
CAACAACAACAATACTAAGCATTTAATTATTCTACTATGTGGGTTGGTTATATGAATCTTTTTCTTCATTGTTATACTATTAAGAGCCAAATTCTCATTTAAATCTAATAAAAAATGTCATTTTTAATACTTTCTAATCAAGAATTTTTAGGTCTACCTTTATCTTTTTTTGCATAGACTAGATGTAATACATCTATTCTCCAAACAAAGTCACTGAAAGGTCCGAATTTTATGTGGCCAAGCCA
>NW_021469448.1:0-272 GCF_001605985.2 Dendrobium catenatum | reverse complement strand
AATGGCCTCCTACTTCAACCTTTTCGGTGGCATTCCTTCTCCTCCTCCTCCAGAACAGTAGAGATGGATTTCTGTGTCTTTGTTGTACTCGTGTTTTTATGTTTTGTTGTGTTAGTGTTTATGTTAAGTGTTTGTTTTTTTTTTAAAGTTAAGTGGATTTTGTTAATTGTCTTCAGATATTTTGAAATGTGTAATCGTTTCACTAATATCAATGCATTTCATACTTGTTTAAAAATTGATTTTTTTTAAATGTGATTAATTTTTATGAATTT
>NW_021469447.1:0-249 GCF_001605985.2 Dendrobium catenatum | reverse complement strand
CGGATTTTTTTTTTTTCATTATGTAAAAAGATTTGACTATTGATTTTGTATTTTAGTGTCTAATATCAATGCTTTAAAAACCGGACCGGACTGGCCGGTCCGACCGGTTCAACCGTGAACCGGTCCAAAGGCCGGTTCGATTCAACCTAAAAACCGGCTTAGCTTTGAACCGGCCGGTTTTGTCTGAAACCGCCGGTTCAACCGGTGAACCGGCGAACCGGTCGCGGTTCACTTGAACCGGCCGGTTCA
>NW_021469446.1:0-275 GCF_001605985.2 Dendrobium catenatum | reverse complement strand
CTTACCTCAGCACAAGAGTGCTCTTTCTAGGGCGAAAATGATTACAAAGTTCATCTACAATCACTTTTGGGTCTTAAGCTTGATGAGAAAGTTTTCAAAGAAAGAAATCATTCGCCCTGCAACCACTAGGTTTGTTCTTAATTTTGTACATTGCAAATCATTCCTACTGTATGTTCATAGTTCTTACATTCGTGCACTGTGAATCTATAGGTTTGCCACCTCCTATTTGACACTACAAAGCTTGATGGAGGTGAGGCAACCTTTGGAAGCCATGT
>NW_021469445.1:0-269 GCF_001605985.2 Dendrobium catenatum | reverse complement strand
AAGGAGGAGTTTCTTCCCTCATAATCTTCTCTTCTTGCTTGGGTCCCCTCTCAAAAGAAATGAGGGGCTATTTATAGTTTTTTGAGGATGGCATGACCAATAAATAGCAGGAGGATCAAGGGCGAATGTGGAGTGGTTCAGATGGATGGTCGATATTTTATTCTTTGATTGTGGATCATTTATCAGACATTGAAAGTCTTAATGATATCGGAATTCGGCGATCTTGGGCTCTTTGGATTCTTCTCGTCGAGCCGCTCGATTCGACTATA
>NW_021469444.1:0-296 GCF_001605985.2 Dendrobium catenatum | reverse complement strand
TTGGAATTTGGTTCTGAACTGAATCTTTCAAAATAATCAACTCGACAGACACACAAACACAGAACAACAGAGCTACTATAAATCATCAAATGTAGCGGAACAAAACATCTATAATTTCTTCCTTTTCCTCAAAACAATCATCTACAAAAACAGTACATGGCTAGCAGAATAAACACAGAAGAAAGCCATGACCGTACAAAAATCAAAAAATACAAACAATACCTACGGATCAGACTCAGAACTCTAGTCCTGGACTTCTTTCCCTTTCCCAGAACCTGAAAACCACCAGAAAATAA
>NW_021469443.1:0-22985 GCF_001605985.2 Dendrobium catenatum | reverse complement strand
AGTAGTCCGTTCTGGCTGCTCTTTGCTGAATCATTACTCTGATCTCCCGTGCTCTAACAATTTAGCTCCCTAGACAACACCATGTAGTAGTAGGGAAAGAAAGCGTAGTTAACGGTAATAACGGATGAATGGGATCCGAAAGAAAAAGAATGATTCTTTTCATTATTGTTCCTTACAGTCGCACCTTTCTTTCCATAGATGTATCTTGTTGAGACGGACATACTCTACGAGATGAATTCAATGGCAATGGATGGTAGAGGGCTGCCTTGCGCCCAAAGCAATTATTCACTTCTCCCTTGTCCATAGGACCTCGTAGGCATTACAAACCGCCAGACTCCTGCGTTATTAGCCGTCCCTTTCTCTCTTTTGACTGCCTGTTGGAACGGACGAAATGAAGGAAAGTCACAGAACGGGGCAGTGGAAGGCTATAAGGTAGACAGCAAGCCCCCACCACGTCAGTACTGTTGCCCGTAGCGCGGCCTGACTGAAATATAAGGTAAAACCTCGCCTAGGGATCGAATTCATCACTTGCCATCCTGCTAGCACTACAAAAAGCTGCCGGTCTTCACGCCCACCCGAAGCTGTGCGAGCTTTCTCGGGTTCGTAGAGTTCGGGTTTCCCGTTTACCACAACGGAGGAGCCGCCCCCACTAACCAAACCGGGCAGCGGCACGGTTCATAAGCAACCTTCGCACAACACAATCCACTTTGAAGTTGACTATTCGCTTTTCGGGCCAATAGCGTCCGGAATGTGTACGAGTACCTATAAGGCCCAATATCTCAATAGCACCTTTGTCTAAAGCTTGATAGGACTGAATATCCGAAACGCAGAACGATCTGATCCAGAAAGCTCATTCAAACTTGATCCGAAGAACCAGCGTTATGAAAAGCCAGGTATAGAGCTCGTTACAAAAAGGACTAGTTTGAGAAGGCTCGTTGGATATGATCCGCTACGGGCGATTGACATTATACGCTATAGAACACTGAAGTACTACAAAAGAATAGTGATGAGTTTTGTATGGTTTGGAGCAGCAAACTCGGAGATTCGGCAAGATCTCAATTTTTTGTAGTACGAAGGGGGAATTGGCCCAAAAATTGGATGGGGTCAGACGCTTCGGTAAGGCGGTGAGTCAAGTGCCCCCCGAACCGCCAAAATGGTCGCGCATTACACGGCTCACAAACTCTGCCTGGGGTGGGTCGTACCTATTCTTCGTCGTGTCGGGCGAATTTCCTTCTGGGAAAAAAGCGAGATAGTTGAACTTAGACAAGTTAAAGGCTGATGAGTTTTCAAAAAAAAGGGAACGGAGTTCCTGAGCCACGCGAAGGGAAGGAAAGTCGTGCGGCTGGCCGGAGGTCACTTTCCCATTCCATCCCTATGTTTTTTTCCTCTCTCGCCCAGCTTACTATCGGCTCAGCCTCATCTCTTTGCTCCGCACCATTTTTTTCACATGATTCCATCTATCTATAGAAAGATCTAGATCTCAATCTCATCTATATTTTCTATAGAAAGTGAAAGAACCTTCGAAGCCCTGGTCCCCAATATTGTTCTCCGAACGATGTCCGCTGGGCGAAGAGGGCACCATCTCTTCTTTCCTCAATCGTTCCGATTCGATCATTTCCCATTTCATTCCCGTACCCCGGGTTGGTTCGTTTCGCTCTCCTATCTACGCATTCTCGTGCTTCGTTCGTGATCATCTTTCTCGTGATCTTCGATCTCGCATCCATGAGAAAGAACTCCTTATGTTCAAAAAAATCCCAACGGATCGAAGAAGAAGTTGGACTACAGGACGTCATGCTCAACTCCGATTCGCGGCTTTAAACGACGCGACAATATGATCATTCTCCTTGAATGTAGAATCACTCCCGTGGCTGGTCCACTTGGTTTCACCGTTAGCCTCTGCCCTTCGCCATTTCAGCGGTCTCTCAGACTGGGGCGCAGGTTATTGTCACTATTGGTTGGTCTGACATGCTTAGCAAAAGGGAATTAGGGCGCCTATAGGAGATAAAGTCACAGGTCTAGTAGATGGGCCTCTATTACTATTGCGAAAGCAGAGCCCCAGTGAGTAGAAGGGAACGAGGACCCTTATCAAAATAAGAAAAGACAAAGCTCTATAAGTAGTGAGAATAGAAGCATTTTTGAATGTGGATTAGATGAAAGGCGATGAGGCTTGTTTATGACTAGAAATAGAAAATGAAATATTTATTCTAAAACCGAATACCGGTAAGAGGACAACTTTCACTTCAAAGGCGAGAGGGGGAGGAAAGCTATTTCACGTTTACCACACGGCCCTGCATCGAAAGAAACTGGTTAGCAACTTCTTTCTCTCTTTTCCAACTACCACTATATAATTCTATCGAATGGAACCGGTAGGTTCACTTATTGCCTAATAAGGACTTTACTGTACACGAAGACGCCCAAAGCACAGTAATGTCACTATCAATCCAAATCCCTCTTCCTACAATGGAGAAGTAAGAGAGTCCTCACATTCAGCAAGACTAAAGAAAAGAGCGAGAATGACGAGAAGAATAGAATCGGCAGAGACCTATAGATACCAATAGACTTAACTCGATTTATTTCGTACATATTGAAGCTATTAGACTCTCCTAATCCTTTTCACTTTACGAAACACACGACTTTATCTAAAAAAAGGGACTATGAAGCACCCTAGAAACCTATTACACTATCTGAAACGCTTTGGATTGGATCAAACTTTTTGAACGGCAAAGTGGACAGCGCTCAGTTTAACAACCTGGCTTTTTTCACTCCTTTGCCTGTTTCTTTTGCTTAGCCCTGCTCTTGTCAGCTAGGTTCTCCTGACCATACCAACGAACTACCTTTTTTAGCTTCTGAAAAATGCATCTAGTCTTTTGGCAAAATGGAATGGAGGTTTCATTGTCAATCCGACCTTATTTGCAGGTCAATGAGGGCTCGACGGGAGGGTACTCTAGCTGTACTTTAGATAGAAATAGAGAAAGAAGTGGGATTCTAATCATCTTTTGTCCCTTTCCCCCCCCATAACGGTGAGAAAAAGAGTGGATGGATGTTTTTCAGAGTGTTTTAGGTGTGCCCCATCAGCTATGCAGAGAAGATCTAGCCTTATGTATAAGTGAGCAGCTATCTTTTTCCAAGTGTCCAATCGAACCTACGTACGAATTGAGCCTAAGCGCCTTGTTGGTATAGTTGGCGTCTTTCACCATTAGCCATGGGATGCTTAAACAGGGATCTCGTCCAGTCGTGAATACCAAATCCAATTGAAACTGAAACTCAAATAAATGAAACGACATACAATTCAATCCTGTGGATTTCGAAAATTGAGAGAGATCAAGAATTCTCACTAATTCTCTTAGATTCGATATCAAAATTCGATTCAGTGGGATCTTTCACTCACATTTTTTTCACTCAAGACGTTTTATGAAATCTTTGACCCCGAATTTGGAGTATCCTACTTTCACGTGACTTCACAGGGTGCAACAAGCAATCGATATTCACGATCATATTATATCTGCTTGTAAGTAGTGGTGCCTTTATCTCGTCCATTGACACAATCGAAAGGCATGGGTCGATAACGAAAAACTATCATATTGATTGGGGCTTCTTCCGTTTACCTCATTGGAATTCCATTGGACACCAGAAAGGAGACATTGGACAGAATCTTTTGGTCTTCCAATAGAACTATTATAGCCCTTACTCAAAGGGAAAAAGATTCTGAGATTGTTTCATGGATCTCGCAAGAGGTAGTACTTGGGTTCCTCCCAAGAAAGAAAAACAGCGCTATCATGCCTGAATCTACCTGAGGTTCGCGGTGGTGAGGAACCGACGGAAGAGGGTTTCTAGTTGTCAGATATCTAATGAAAACCGTAGCCTGAATTGGAACTCATTCAAAGAGAGAAATGAATATCTGAGTTTCTTTTTTTTCTCATTCGGTATTATCCGATCCCGCAAGGACCATGATTGGGATAATTTTTTGATTCGTCTTTCTTCCGAGGAAGAAACGAAACATAATCAACTTGATTCGGGACAGCTATTCGAAATCTTAGGGAAAGACTTGATTTGTTATCTCATGTCTGCTTTTCGTGAAAAAAGACGGGAGAGTTTTCTTCAAACAAACAAGGAGCTGGGGCAATATGCAAGTCCCAATGATATTGAGCATGTTTCCCATCTCTTCTTCGAAGAACAAGTGGGGTATTTCTTTGCAAAATGTGCTAATTTCATATGTGGCAATTCCGCCAAGATCTCTTCGTTAGTTGGGGGAAGAGAATCGGATTTTTTGAGGAACGTCTCGAGAGAGAATTGGATTGGTTAGAAATGTGTGGTTGGTAACAAGGATCGGTTTTTTAGCAAGGTACGGAATGTATTGTCAAATATTCAATATGATTCCACAAATCTATTTTCGTTCAAGTAACGGGATTCTAGCCAATGGAAAGGATCTTCTTCTGATCAATCCAGAGATCATTTCGATTTCGTTAGAAATGAGAATTCAGAATATCACACATTGTCGATCAAACAGAGATTCAGCAACTAAAGAGAGATCGATTCTTTGGGATCCTTCCTTCCTTTCTTCAACGGAACGAACAGAGATAGAATCAGATCGATTCCCGAAATGCCTTTTTGGATCTTCCTTGGCGAACCTGAGAAGCGGATGAATAATCATCTGCTTCCGGAAGAAATCGAAGAATTTCTTGGGAATCCTACAAGATCAATTCGTTCTTTTTTCGGTCAGAACTTCATCTGGGTTCGAATCCTACTGAGAGGTCCACTAGAGATCATAAATTGTTGAAGAAAAAACAAGATGTTTCTTTTGTCCCTTCCAGGCGAGCGGAAAAGAAAGAAATGGTTGATATATTCAAGATAATTACGTCTTTACAAGATACCGTCTCAATTCATCGAACCATATCACATCCCGGATCTGGTTCCGAAGGATGAACCGGATATGGACAGTTCAATAAAATTTCATTCTTGAACCAAAATCCATTTTTTGATTTCTTTCATCTATTCCATGACCGGAACAAAGGGGGATACGCGTTACGCCACGACAGAAGAGAGATTCCCAGAAATGGCGGATCTATTCACTCTATCAATAACCGAGCCAGATCTGGTGTATCATAGGGATTTGCCTTTTCTATTGATTCTACGGGTTGGATCAAAAAAATTCTTTGAATGAGGTATTCAACTCCAGAGATGAATCGAAAAAAGAAATCTTTTATTGGTCTACCTCCTCTTTTTATGAGGAGAATTCCTCTTTTTCTCGAACGAAGGATCAGAAAAAAAGAGGTCCGGATCTACTGCGGAAATGAGTTGGAAGATCCCAAACTAAAAACAGCGGTATTTGCTAGCAACAACATAATGGAGGCAGTCAATCAATATAGATTGATCGAAATCTGATTCAAATCCAATATAGCACCTATGGGTACATAAGAAATGTATCGAATCGATTCTTTTTTAATGAAATAGATCCGATCGCAACTTCAAATATGGAATTCAAAGGGATCAAATAGGAAATGATACTCTGAATCATATAACTATAATGAAATATATGATCAACCTACATTTATCGAATTTGAAAAAGAGTCAGAAGAAAGGGTTTGATCCTCTTATTTCTGGAACTGAGAGATCCATGAATCGGGATCCTGATGCATATAGATACAAATGGTCCAATGGGAGCAAGAATTTCCAGGAACATTTCGTTTCTGAACAGAAGAATCCTTTTCGAGTAGTGCAAGTAGTGTTCGATCGATTACGTATTAATCAATATTCGATTGATTGGTCCGAGGCTATCGACAAAGAAGATTTGTCTAAGTCACTTCGTTTCTTTTTGTCCAAGTCACTTCCCTTTTTCTTTGTGAGTATCGGGAATATCCCCATTCATAGGTCCGAGATCCACATCTATGAATTGAAATGAAAGGTCCGAATGATCAACTCTGCAATCAGTTGTTAGAATCCATAGGTGTTCAAATCGTTCATTTGAAGAAATTGAAAAACTTCTTATTGGATGATCATGGAAATTCTTGATCAATGGAGGAACAATATTCCCATTTTTGTTCAAAAAGATACCAAAGCGGGTGATTTACTCATTCCATACTAGAAAGAATCGCAGGAGAATCCTTTTGATAACACGGATTCCTATTATCAATGATATCCCACGATCGAGACAATTGGCTGAATCCCGTGAAAACCATTTCATAGAAGTTCATTGATATCTTCTTTTTCTAAAGCAAATCGACTTCGATTCTTGAATGATCCACATCACTTCTGGTTCTATTGTAACAAAAGACCCGTATCAAGAATTCTGATCTTACATATGGACAATTCCTAAATATCTTGTCCATCGCAACAAAATCTTTTTCTTTGTGCGCGTCGGTAAAAAAAATCTCTTTTTTTGGAGAGAGAGACTATTTCACCAATCGAGTCACATGTATCTGACATCTTCATACCTAACGATTTCCACAAAGTGGTGTGAAACGTATAACTTTTACAAATTGTACAAACTCTTTCCATTTTCCAATTCGATCCGATCCATTCGTTCGTGGAACTATTACTCGATCGCAGACATTTCTGCAACACCTCTAACAGAGGGAACAAATAGTCAATTTGGAAAAAACTTATTGTCAGCCTCTTTCAGATATTAAATCTATCTGATTAAGAAGGGAATAACTTGCATCAGTATCTCAGTTTCAATTCAAACATGGGTTTTATTCACACTCCATGTTCTGAGAAGTATTTACCATCCGGAAAGAGGAAAAAACGGAGTCTTTGTCTAAAGAAATGCGTTGAGAAAGGGCAGATGTATAGAACCTTTCAACGAGATAGTGCTTTTTTAAATCTCTCAAAATGGAATCTGTTCCAAACATATATGCCATGGTTCCTTACTTGGGTGCAAATATCTCAATTTCACCCTTTTAGATACTCTTTCAGACCCATTGCCGATACTGAGTAGTAGTCAAAAATTTGTATCCATTTTTCATGATATGATGCATTAATCAGATATATCACGGCCAATTCCTAAGAAGATTCTTCCACAATGGACTCCTATAAGTGAGATTTCAAGTCAATGTTTACAGAATCTTCTTCTGTCCGAAGAAATGATTCATCGAAATAATGAGTCACCCCTTCCATTGATATGGGCACATCTGAGATAAACAAATGCTCGGGAGTTCCTCTATTCCATCTTTTTCCTTCTTCTTGTTGCTGGATATCTCGTTCGTATACATCTTCTCTTTGTTTCCCGAGCCTCTAGTTAGTTACAGACAGAGTTAGAAAAGATCAAATCTTTGATGATTCCATCATACATGATGGAATTTCAAAAACTTCTGGATAGGTATCCTACATCTGAACTGAATCCTTTCTGGTTAAAGAATCTCTTTCTAGTTGTTCTGGAACAATTAGGAGATTCTCTGGAAGAAATACGGGGTTCTGCTTCTGGTGGCAACATGCTATTGGGTGGTGGTCCCGCTTATGGGGTCAAATCAATACGTTCTAAGAAGAAATATGGAAGATCAATCTCATCGATCTTGTAAGTATCATACCAAATCCCATCAATCGAACCTTCCTTCGAATTGGCCAATTTTGAGTTGTTGTTCCACTCAGTTTTTGTTTTTGTTAGAAATTAGAAAAAGAAAGATCATAAGGAGGAGAATCATATGGAACGCGAGGTTCTACCTTAGAATCCTCTTTCATCAAAAAGTTTTGAAAAAAAAAGAATCATATACCAAATTTTTTTTCAAGATTAGAAACCATACTCTCTGGTGAAGAAATTATCAATAAACAATCCACTTGGTCTATTTTTTCTCTTTTTCTTTTCTCTTCTGCTCTTATTGAGCTGTCTGGGGGGGATTTTTTTCATTCAATTCAGGAGGAGGAAGCCTGTGTTAGAAAGTCAAGTCCTATTCCATCCATAACATGTTCTAGTTTCAGAAAAAACTAGGATACTCTGGGATATTTTCCGTGGTCTCTATGTATATGGTCTATGCATGGGCTAAAGCTTGCATTCTATTTAGATGTGGCAGGAATGAATTCACTGAGATAGCGAAATGACACCGCTATATCCCGGTATTCGATTAGATGAGAGAGTGGAAAACCCTTATTCTATTCTACTGTTTTGATCAATAGGCAGGCCTAAGGGAAGACACTCACCTTGATTCTCTTAAGAAAGAGGAATGAATTTCACTCCACCAAGCAGTTCTAACCTTTTAGAATGAAACGTCCAGAGTAACGCATTCATGACCCAAGTCTAAAAAAAAAAGACAGAGATTGGCGCTGCCAACTAGGATGGAAAAAGCTATTTTCAAATGTTGAACTGCTTGACGACGAAACCAAAAGAAAAAGAAAGAGACATGTTCTTTTTAGAATAAGCCAGCTGGAGGAAGGGTCGTAGTCATTATCAATGGTCGAAAGCCCCTTTCTACTCTACCTCTTCACTAAGAAAATAATCTTCCCGGTCCTGTATAAAAAAAAACATGAAATACAATGGAAATAAATGAGAAAATTCTGTCAAGCTCATTTTCATACGGTTTTTAGCTAGTCAAAACATTTTTCAAAAGAAAAGCGCTTCGCGCCTGGCTGAACCTTCAAACATTATGGGAAGAACCATCCCCAATAGATTGGATTACCTTACCTTGTGCCTGTTGAAGATGAAAAGGCGGACAACTTACGTTCGAAGACGCAGAGTCTTTATACCACTCCTTCTTTTTTTCTTTCATTTTTTGCAATGCAAATAGAGAAAGAACTTGACCTGTATCTTTACTTTAGTCTCCCCAGTCAAACAAGATATTCCTGGATGTTTAGAGCAGTCATGATCTGCTGAAGAATGTCTGCCGGAACAGAAAAAGAAGTAGCTAGCTGGTAATTCTATGGTGCTGCTCCTGATGAGGAGATATGCTGAGATGATGGAAATTCCATAAAAGAAAGAGAGAAGCTTGATGAAGGTTGAAGCGATATGCCTTCCTTTTTTTTCTTTGTTGATTGTTGAGAAGATTTATGAGAAGGGCTACAACTTTGATCTTTTAGAAAAAACCTCTTTTCTTCTTTTTCTTTGCTACGCACCTTGGTCTTTCTTATGGCTATGCTGGCCAATCTGGTTACCATAATAAGTAAGAATGGAAAAAAAAAGATTCTCTGGGAGCGTAAGCTTCCTATTGTTCGAAGTAAACAACTTCTAGTTTTTGGAAGGTTCTGCTCCGGAGAAACTCGTATACTGCTCTTATCTTCCTCCTCTGATGCATCATCTCTCTAAACTACTCCTATGAAGAGAAGAAAAAGAAAACTAGCGCCTCTATAAAAAAGTATTCGCTCAAGTCATTGATCTCATCCATGCGCATCAAAAAGATAGGCTGCACTACATAATAGCTTTGCTCAACTCAGGCTAGGGCAGCTGCGTCTTGAAATGAAAGCCTTACTAAAGGAAAGTCGTCCAATTTCAATCGAATACTATACTACCTCAAAAGGTTGAGGCATTCTGTGATAAGCTAGCTGCTATTCGCCTGTTCCTGTTTACGATTCAGACAAGGTGTTTTTTCATTCTCAATTCTAATAAGCAGTCTGGGAGAACAAGAAAACATGTTATGTCGGTAAAAACTCTCCTCCTATTCATTTCCTTAATATTCTGAGTTGCGCCCTCTTCTAGCGCCTCTCCTGATACTCCGAGCGAATGCTGTGAATGAGTTTACGATCGAACAAATAAAGATCCGAGCGAGTAAGCCAAAGCCAATAAGACTCCATATTTCTTCTGCTTTCGTCAATACAACTCAATTTACTTTACCTTTTTACTACCTTGGACGAAAAAAACCTACCTACTCGAATGCCCGAACCGAGTGAAGCATGCATGAAAGAGTCAGACTGACTTCCTTCTTATTCTTTTCCCTGGCGCAGCTGGGCCATCCTGGACTTGAACCAGAGACCTCGCCCGTGAAGTAAATCATCGCACCTACGATCCAACCAATTGGGAGAGAATCAATAGATTCTTTTTCGGGACCAGGAGATTGGATCTAGCCATAACATAAGAAGAATGCTTGGTATAAATAACTCACTTCTTGGTTTTCGACCCCCTCAGTCACTACGAGCACTCCCCAATCAGTGCAATGGGATGTGTCTATTTATCTATCTCTTGACGGAGGAGGGAGCAGGTTTGAAAAAGGATCTTAGAGTGTCTAGGGTTGGGCCAGGAGGGTCTCTTAACGCTTTCTTTTTTCTTCCGATTTCACAATTGCCATGGTAAGGGAGAAGGGGGAACAAGCACACTTAAAGAGCGCAGTACAATGGAGAGTTGTATGCTGCGTTCGGTTCGGGAAGGATGAATCGCTCCCGAAAAAGAATTTCACGTTCTTCCTTTCGGGAAGGGAGGATTCGGGAAATCCTATTGATTGCTGCTTTCTTCAGACCTCCGTCATTGTCTGGAACGAGAATTCATCTAGCGCCTCCTTAAGCTAAGCGATCGCTCACTATAAACCACTGAATCCTTCCCTTCTCAGACATCTCTAGCGCCTTGATAATAGGACTAACCACTTCAGGCTGCACAATAGAGATCGAGATAGCCTCATAAATAAGCGTGATTCTGAGTCTCGTGGTTGAGATCCGTGAGCGAGACCCAAGCAAGATAAGCAAAGGTAGAAAGAGCAGAGGGGCAGCAGCACTTATTTCTCCGCTGCTAGATCAAGATGATCTATAGCATCATAGATAGAGACAAAGTTTCCTTCACGTAGTTTCACCAGCTTAAGTAAAATAACGATACACGGGCTAGTAGATGCATACCAATCTTACTAGTTAGGGGGAGCACTATATGTTACCTTTGACTCTGCTGTTTCCCCCTCTGCTTGCTCTGATGCAGGCAAGTAGCAAGACGCCATATCAAGCGCTACGATGCTGTTGAAACCGTCCTAGAACCTTTTCTTTGCTGGTTCACGCACGAGTGGTTTGTTATGAATCACATCATAAAATGGAAATCAAGATCAAGCGTTGAAACTGGTAAACTTGAGCTCTTGAACTAGCACTATGAGTGCCTCTGCTAGCTATGGCTCTTCAACCCTTACCGGTTTGGTGAAGTAAGTGGAAAGCGAATGCACAGCGCTTCTACTCACATGTCGGAATACAATACATAAGTAAGTAATAGAAGAGAAGAAAAACAGAGAAAAACAAAAAAGAATGAATAAGAAAGAGAAAGAAAGGACTTAGATGTGCCTATCTCCAATTAGTGAGGATGCCGGTGGTTATAGGTATGGATCCGCGCGAGATGATAGCTTGGGTTTTTGTTTTTGAACAGTTGCTGGCTTGTTGATTTGCCTCTTGAGAACGAGAAACTAAATAAGGTTTTCTTACCTTTTCTTCCCCTTTGCTTAAACTGGTACCTCTCTAGCGCCTTGCTGAAAATATGTACGCATCCAACAACCTTTCTATGTTCTTAGTAAAGCGCACTAGCTAGCTGGCGGTCTGGTCTCATTCTCACTTATTCAAAAAAATTCTTTTGATTTTGAGAAAGAAAGACCCATGTGGTTACTGAGAAAGGAACAAAAGGATCTTCAATTGGTCGACTGAGACGGTCAACCACCACTCCACATCTTTCTAATAAGAATGAAGGCAATAGATCTGCGCTGGGATTTTTCGAAATGGCACTAGAACTAGGCGAGATAGTGGGGAAGCCACTTCTGGGACCTACGAACTTGAAGGAATGATGCTTGCATAGGTGGGGGGCTGCCTCAACTTCTACATGTGGTGTTCCCTTCGCTGCTTTCATTAGTGTTGGTTCTTCCAAAGTAGCAATTAGGATTGGACTCAGCGCTTATCCGGAATTCTCTCTGTTGTTGCTTTTAGAAAGTGTGGGGCCTTTGGCTATAACTTCACTGTGGTGCCGTAGCTTCTTATGCTGCAGCCCATACCATCCGCCGCTTCCTTTTTATACCCGGGGATTTCCTGGTGTTAGCATGTTAGCACTTTCCCTATTACCTTCCTTGCCTTGGATCCTTACTCGCTGTTGGGATAGGAATGAAGCCAGCCAATGTCCCTTACAAGAAGATCACTAGTCGAATAACCACACCCACGGCCAGAGAAGAGGCGAAGGCGCGGAGCGTTCTCTTTTGCTTTAGCAAAAGCAAAGGAGGAAGCATAGCAGGCGTCTTTTGCTTCTAGCGCCTCTCATACCATCTGAGATAAAAAAAGGAAGGGTTGATGCGATCAATCCGGGTCATATTCCTGTGCTATCAATAAGAAGGAGCCATTTCCCTGGTAGGCTAAGCCAGAAAGAGAGAAATAGAATAGAATATGAAAGAAAAGGCTACGCACCTTGGTCCAGAGCGAGGATTGGGATTTTTTTAGCTATAGCTATAAGAACTACACTCGGCTTGATCCTCTCAGGAGGCAGGTATGTAGTGTAGGCAGATCTCTAATATGCTTTCAATGTTCACGGAATTCCATATGGAAAGAAAGTAAAGTAGGAGCTAGGGCAGTTGAGCAGGGGAAAAAAGTATCGCCTTTGCTATTTACTATTGTACTATCTATTTCTCTATCTCTCTGCTCTTTCTAGCAATGACATTTGAGGAAAAAGGCGAGTCTCCTCTAGAGACTAGACCGGTAACAAGGAAAGCTCCTCTTCACCGGACGGAAATAGTAACTGCCAAAAAAAAGGCTTCAAAAATGTGAAGTAAGATTCTGCTCATAGAAGTCGAATTCAATCGGGCTTGATGCCATTTTATTCAGTCAGTCTTAGGGCAAGGAGTTCTTCCCATATCGGTAATGCCGATAGCTATTCTTTTCCTCTTCCGTCCCGCCATTGCCAATGCTTAGAGCTTCTCGCCGAGCTCATTTGATTCTGCTCAGCGCGATCTCCACCAGCGGAGTTACCAGCTCGGTCTGACCTTACTTTGACCGCTTCCTGATCGCTGGTCAATGAAAACCCCACCCAGATCCTGAGCTAGCGCCTTTGCTGGCTGGTTGCCCCACAGGGACTACTCCTTGCTCTTTGCTTTCTTGTTGGATGGGGAATAAGAAGGTTATACTGTCTATGGACAGTGAAACCTACGATTGAGGTCTTTTTCAGTTTGGGAGCATACAATATGAAAAGATAGTCGTTTTGTAATCTTAGAAAATAGGTGTGAAAACAGTCGCTTTTTCTTTTTTATGAAAAAAAAAAGCAGCTCACTTAGAATCCGCTTTTCCTGGACCCGGCAAAGCACCAACCCAACCAGTTTCGGCTCCAGCAGTCCGAGCACAGTCAGTGGTACCCACGTTCTTCCGTGCTCGTAGGTTGACTTCCCTATGCATCCCGACTAAGGTATCACAAACGTGCATTTCCCTTATGCATGCAGCCGTTGAATAGGTTATACAGAAGGGTGGATTGGTTATATACTATTCTGCGCCTTCCTTCTTCGAACCTTTTGGTATGTCTTGCCCCATAACTAGAAACTATAGATCAGATCCACCGGACGAGAAACTCCATTCCGCACTGCTGCTGAGTCGTCGGACTTATCCACCTCAGGGATTCGTGGAATTTCCGTTTTTTCATTGCGTTGGGGGGAAATCTACCAAAGCTAGGCAGATAGATAGACTCATTTCCCGCTGCTAAGTGCTAAGGGAGAGCAAGAAACTAAAGAAAATGATTGTTTTTTCATCAGCGCGCGCCCCTTGGTACTAAGAGTCCTCTCACTACCAACCAGCAGACATCATCATCTGGCTGGGTCTTGCCGGTATCAACAACGAGAAAAAAACCAAATGGAGAAACAGCAACTAACTATGGCTCTTGGCCCAGACAACGTCCTAGGCGTAGGGGAGATCAGAGCAACAGGGAACGCCTAGACGACGACGCCCGTCCTGGGCTGTAGTCAGTAAGTAGATCGAGAGGTCGTTCCGCCCCTTGTCCCCGAAGATGGGTAATATGTTCTCATACAATGTTGCTCTAACTTTCTTCTATAGGGCCTAGCTGGCGAGCGATCCCAGTCCGCGGCAGAGAACAAGACAGCAAGCGAGCGTACCTTTGTTCGCTTCTTCTCCACCAAGCACGGAAGTTTAAGGATAACTGTAGGTCGGTGGCTACCTAAGGAAACTCCGATTCGATAAGCCCCCCGGCTGGGAGGCATCTACCTCATCCCGATCACAAGGAGAGGTTCACCATGATGGGGGGTAAGGTACTTGAATTCTTTCCGTTCCGGAAAGAAATGCATAGGGGACCATCCTTTTTTTTCGCGGCATGCTCCTCACTAAGATTTACGGATTCGCAGGGGGCTATTCGCCCTACTTAGTTTACTTACAATGACAAAGGCTTGCGAAACAAGGCCTTTGTCATTTCCTATTTAGTAGTCTATCAGTGGTGCGAAGCAGCTTTCCCCCGGGGAGCAAAAGGTTATACCTTAGTAAAGTAAGCGAACAGCGGTTATTCTATTTATGTCATAACCTTGACTCTCTTAACGTCGAGCTAAGTTACTTTGCGTAGCGTAGTAGAATAGAATTCAGGCTACGCCCCGACGCTCTCTTAGCAATTAGCCTAAGCGTCTTCGCTAACTCGCTCGCCTACTAAAAGAAAAAGTCGGCGAGGCTAGGCTAACTCAGCCGCTTACTTCGACTGTACTGTAGTGGGCTTTCGTCGCCTTTTCTTTTTTTGAAAAGAAATCTCTTTTTTATGACTTCCACTTTTCGATCCCGCCGGCCCGGAAAAGTTACCGACCAGGGCCCTATTTATGAATGAAAGGGTTTATGAGCCCTAGCCCTGTAAGCCCACACCTGTGTAGAGTAGATCGTTCAACACCTGCGGCACAAACCTATTTTTGACCCATTGGTCCTTCTATCATAGGCGACCGAACGGCCGCCCCCTAATTACTAGACCGACCCGCTATAATAATTCCATAAACACCTAGCGAAGATATGGCAAACAAATAAAGTACCCCTATGTTCGGATCTGACAATACCATACCATAATCAAAAGGTACAACGGCCCGAGCGACCAGACTTAACATAAATGTAGCCACTGGAGCCATTCTAAAAAGGGAGAAATTAGCACTACTTGGTGAAATAGGTTCTTTTAGAATCAATTTCAAACCATCTGCTATAGGTTGTAACAATCCAAACGATCCTACTACATCAGGACCCTTTCGACGTTGCACAAAAGCCATTACTTTACGTTCAGCTAGCACTAAAAAGGCTACTCCTAGTAAAAGTGGTAGAATGATTCCAAGTATTTCCGCTGGAACAGCAATGTACGTTTTCTATTTTCTATTCACTCATGATTGGGCCTGACCTGGTCGACCCGATCATTTTCTTTCACTTATGATCTGGCCTGGTCGACCCAATCATGATATTGAAGGATGGGACCTTTGCTCGAAAAACTAAGGATCCCGAGAAGTTTTGAAGATTGTGCATTAACGAATCCTATTACGTTACTTCGAATGGAATTGGAGCCCGCCCCCCGCCTTTCATCTTGCCTTTGTGACGCAACACGCCAACAACACAACGCTTCGCGCCTTTTTCAAAGCCTTGGTTCCGTTGCGCCCTGTATTCCGAGGCGACCATTTCGCGCGGTTCGATTGGTGAAAAAAGAGCTTATGCAAGCTCGGTAGTGCTACTGAAACCACTGGTCTTGCTTGTACATCTCATCTTCTGTTGCCAGAAAAGAAAGACGTGTTCAGTCCGGCACGTCACGCTTGCTAATACGGCCCGGCTGCCCCTATACATAGTTTTATCAATTGACCGACTCGACTTCACTTCACATACGCGTTTTATAGATGGACAAGCTCTCCTTCTGTGCGCATCGATCGACGTAGGGATTTGCATGGTTTCTTCACTACGTGCCTTAGATTTACTTATCTATATATAGAATCTATACATATATAGATAATAGTGTTCGGGATTCAGATCATAAGGAAGCTATTTCCTCTATCTAAGAATAGAGTACTAGGGTTGTCAACCCTTCCCCTTGGGAAGACTTTTGGTCTGTTTCCGTTCCGCTCCTCTAGTAAGTCGAATTAGGTTAGCTCTTGCTAGCCTCCTAAGCCTAATTCATTAAAGAATGGAATGGTATTCGCTAGCCTTGAAACCATCGACATATCTGTTCCCCGATCCAAGAGCTCCTTCTACACCCGAGCAAACCAAGTCACGTTGCAGGGCCTGCTCTCGCATTTCGTTCATTAGAAAACTCCAGTTCGTAATCCGTGGAAGGCTTTGACCTTCTCTTACCGATTCCTATACCATACGCATCTATGCTCATATAGAGCAAGACTGTGTCAACCTTATTGAACTAAAGCGAAAGGGCATACGCCAGTTTAAAGTCTAATCCATATCACCCCACAGACAATTATGAACCCCAAAGAAAAGGAGCAGGTTCGGGCGGGCCCATCTAGCTCAGCTTGTTATGGCGAGACAAGACAAGCAAAAGTCATCTTTAGGGCTGGCATTGACTAAAGCCTTAGCTCAACTAGAAAAAGCTCTCTACGTGAAATAGCGCAGTGTTTAAGGCAAACAGGCACGCAAGCTCTTTCCTAAACAAAAGCTCCAAAACTCGCGATAATAAAGAAACGAAAAAGGCCGCTCAGCGCGCTTTTAGCGCTCGCCTACTGACTATGGGCATTGAAGCTAACCTTAGAAACGAGAAAGATGAACAGAGAAATGTCCGAAGAAAAAGAACTAGCCAAGCTTCTTCACAAGCGAAGGAATTGCAACCTAACCATCTGTGAGATCGGTCGAGAGGCTCCCCAGTCCTTTTTAACGCCACTCTTTCCGAGTCTCGTTTGTTTGAGAAGCTTACTATTCTGTTAGTGAGAAGCTCAGTTCCGCTTTAAGCCCCGACAAGCGGGCAAGAGAACTAGAGTTGGTGTGGCTAGCCCTAAAGCGGGGCCTAAAAGCAGGCAACCAAGAGAGGTAGGGCGCGGAAGGAAGTGCTTTCAGTCGAGATAGCAAGCTAACCTTCACTAGAAGACATTCCCCTCGGCCCGTTGGAAGGGAATAGGGATACGGATTTGGATGCCTCAGTGGATTCAGATCCTTGATTACGCAGATTCGTATGCCTCTTTTTTTGATTACGATGCAGAGAGATCGATCGCACTTCTTCTATTCAAGATTCTTTATCTGGAACTGGTTCACAAATCATTTCCTTTTATGCGGTTCGGGAGGGCTATTGGAAAGTCAGAATTGCAGAAGGAGACGAGCCTAAAACCACTTCTGTTACCAGATATGGCTTTACGAGTTCCTTGTCATGCCATTTGGGGCTTACAAATGACCCGGCTACCTTCTGTAATTTGATGAGTGATTTCTTTTCTAATTTCTTAGAACTATATTGATCGCTTTCTTGTTGTCTATCTTGATGACATTGTTGTCCATAGTTAGTCCCTAGAGGATCACTTGTCCCACCTTAGGAAAGTATGAAAAAGATAATGCAATACAGGAAGGGAAAGAAGAAAGTACTTTCGCCCAGGCCGGGCATTGGTTTGCTTTTTTTTGAATCAAATTCTGTAACTAAATGAAACTAGATGAATGCCGCTTTGCGATATCGATTCTGCGAGTACTAGACTTAGGATTACAGAAGCCACTAAGACAGAAGCGGCTTTCATTATATTACTAGGAGCGAAATTGAGGGATCATAGAATTCCTGTTTAGAAGAGTCTTCTCTGACCTGATTATTGATTGGTTCCCCGCAGTCGCAAGGGCTGCTGACATGATGCTCGCTACAAACCTGATTTAGAAAGGTATCTTTAACGAGCTAACTCTCTTCATCTCGTTCCTATTCAAAGCCAGCTTGTCCGCCGGGCAACAGTCTGGCCTTCTTCTTTGCTCTTCAATCGATGCCTAACTCATGTCCATAGAACGAGCTCCGCTAAGCGACTAGCTGCCTTCTTTCCTAAGTCCGTAGCTCAAGTTTACCTTAGCAGTAGCAAACTTTACTTAGCTAGCGCTACCTTTAGCAAGCAAGTGAGTGAAACACTCTTTATCTCTTTGGTTTTTCCGTTGTTTTTTCCGAAAAGTCTTTGTTTTCTTATTCTATTACTCCAGTTCTCGTTTTCTTGTCCTATCTTGGAAGCGGATCGTTACCTCTGTGAGTTCCCTTTTTCGTGGATAGATCACTGAACTATGCGCCTATCTTCGCTTTTCGATCAGCCGTAGCTCCCCGTTCACTTACGCAATATTCACTCGTTTACTTGTTAGCGAGGGAAATTCCACACCTTTTCTTTCATGTAATCTAAGGAAAGAACGTAGTAAGTGTTGAACGAAGTTTCCTCGCTCGTTAGAGGAAGTTAACGGTTGGCTAAGGAAGAGAGGCGCCGGTCCGTGCTTGGTATATTGAATACACACTTTATTGAGCAATCAGGTTTTCCGTCCACCTTGTTATACTCTTCTACAATAGAGATGATAGATGCTAGAAGCAGGCAAGGCGCGGGAAAATAGTTCGATATTTCATAAGCGTCCCTATTCCTTGGATGGGACGGACAAGCTATAGCTATAGATAGAGTGGCAAGGAGAGAAGCTAGAGCTAGATCTATGCCTATGAGAAGCATAGATTAGTATATTCTACCATGCCAGGTACTTTATGATAAAGTCTTCTTTATGCGCAGCATACCAGTGTATTTCATTCTTTCTGGTAATGAATATATTCTAGCTACCTTTACCTTTCTCCGGCTAACGCGTATCCGTTTTCTTGCTTTAAAGAGTTCCTTACTCACAAGTAGTACAGTTAGAAAGGAAAGAAGAGATTTTTGTTTTCATAGAAATATCGCTTAACCGTTCACTAATACAGAAAGAGCTTAACTGATTGCTCGAAAGCCCTCTTTCCTTAGAAACTTAACCAACTGCAACTGATTCACATGGGTCTCAGTAGGACCCTACCAACCAACACAAAGAGACCTGGAAGACAAACGAAAGACTGAAGGAAGATGGTAACCTATCGTTCTACAAAACCCTTACCGGTTGGATTGGTTAGTGGTGGATCCCCCATCATCGCTCGGGATCAGAGACTCTCATATTTCAGTACGGCTTTGAACCACACACAAAGAAGGGGCGTATGAGTGATATCACAAACACGTTGACTTACAAAAAGATCAAAGACGTTTACCTTTTCGAAAGGAGAAAAAAAGTTGTCCCAAAATTCTTTCAAGTTTCGTATTCTTATGTTTTCACGAGAATTTGATTCCAAAGTTCATGCTGTGTGTAGGGTATAATATCATGGTGCAATGATCGCTGTCAAGCAGCTCTCCTCCAAATCAAAGCAAGGGAACCGCTAATTTGTAAATTAGATAGGCATGATATCCGCTTTACAACACCCGAATCTCGTGAAACTTTTTTTATGTTGTATTGATGGAAACCAGCTATTGCTAATATATGAGTACATGGAAAAGAATAGCCTTGCACGTGCACTATTTGGTAAAATCCTCTCCACCATCTTTTAGACTATATTTAGGATTAGAGAATTAGACTTTGTTCAACTGCCACTGTGGATCTCCCTTTGTTCCAACCAACAATTATAAGCTAAACTACACAACCGAATGAGAGAGCACCAGCTAGGCGCATAGAGATAGAGAGCTACCCGGCAGAGGAAGTCAATCGCTTGAAAGCAAAGAGAGCACTTTCAGCAGCTTCTTGCACAAAGGGCTATAACAAACTTCCTACGCATAGGACCACTATAAAGGAAAGGAGTAAGCAAGTAGATCTACATGAGTTCCATCTTGTTTGTTATCGTTATTCGCCTCGACACAGTGAGAAGTTCTTATGAGATACCTTCGAACGTCGCTATGCAAAAGAAAATTCAGTTCAGTAAGGGGTGCTCCCGTGCCTTTTCTTTCCCGGAGTGACCTGGTTGTTGATCCCTAATACGATATTGGTTACCTGGCCTCTTTCTCCCGAATCAGATTTCTAAAATGAGAACTCAAACTATGAGATGTATGGACAAACAGATAAAGAGTAGCGAACTATTCAGCGACATATGAGTTTGTCGCATAATGAGCCGCTCACGACAGAGATTCGATTCCGGATTCGCCCTATCCACCATAAGTGAGAAAGGTAAGAAGTAAGAAAGAGATATACAGATCTTAATAACAAAAGGAAGCTAGACTCATTCTCTTGTGAGTCAGTCACTCTCATGTCATGGGGAATAGACACTTGTCTCAGGTAAGGAGGGACTTCCGGGCTCTCTTGCTTCACTGATTCAATCTTTCCCGGCTCGGAAGGAGGAGATTTTGCTGGAGGCCAAAAAAAGGGGAATGAATCGGGTCAGTCCGCATAGACGAAGCTTGCTCCTTCTGGCTCCTTTCTGTCATCTAGCCCTAATCAATATCAATAAAGGGAAGGCGAATGGGGAATGAATATCCATCTGTGCCAGTTCTCTTTGAATAGCAGAAAGCGGTGAACGGTAAGCAATATGGTGATTTAGCTGCACTTTCTTTTTACATTATTGGGAAGAATACGAATCTTGCAAGAGGTGCCATCCTGACCTGGAGGAATTGGTCTTTGATTCCGTTGAAAGATAATGAACTTTACTAGATATCGTACCTGCGCGAACAACCTCACTCAGCTAGCCAGCACTTACCTGGCCGTTCGGTTTGACGCTTTGACACCGGTCCACCCCGCATAGATCTATCTCAGCTATTCCCATGAAAATACCGATTCTTTGAGCTATCCCTATTTATGATTGAACGGGAATCCTCATTCGTCAGTCCAGCCTTACCTTTACCTATTCCCGAAAGAAGGGTGTAGCGGTGTAATGACTTGATTTGCCTAATCACATAGGAACCCCTATAGATCTTTATAATCCTTGCGACTCACTGCTATGGATCTCCATCATCCTTGCAAATGAAAGAAAGAACACGAAAACGGCATGGAGACACTCGCTTTGACTATTCGATCCCACGAGGAAAACAAGATTGCTGCTGAGTAAAATGGGATTATTTTAGAGAAATTCTTCTTTCTTGTCTTGCGCGAGAGACTTGCTGTTAGGTATGGGAATGACCCCCAATTCTAGTATTCTATGAAAATCGCTTTTTGTCTCGCATGGCGCTAGGCACAATTCTTCAAGCACAGATCTGAGAGAATGATAGGCGTTTTAACAACATTTCAAAGTCGGAAATCCACAGTACTGGAAATTCTTCCTAGAAGGCCAAGGTGTAAGCGAACATAGATAAGCTAACCAGCATACTTTCTATGTTGAATAGAAGGCAGGTATCTTTCTTTTTTTGAATGAACTAAACCACCCCTCCAACGCAAAGCAAGAGAGGCTAGCGAATAAGCAGACGAGGACTCTAATACCCAAAGACAGCTGCTACTGGAGAAGAAAGACTCAGGAGTGGAACGGAGCGGAAGAGTTCAGGAAAAAGGCTTTAGAGAGAAGGGTGTAGTAAGCTAGAGATTTGTAATCTGTCTTTGTTCCAGAGGGGAATGAGTGTTGATGGATTGCCCACGGGGCAGGGTGAAAACGAGATCTCTTTCCTCTGGCATACAGTGACCCATGCATGGATTCAAAGCATTGAATCGACCGAAAGCCTTTCTTTTTTCTTTAGTGTGGAGGGGGAAACCTTGACTCTCCCAGTCATGTCAATCATTGCGATTGGCCGAAGACTAAAGCGAAGAGTTAATGAGAAGATCCTAAAGAGTGACTCAGGACCGGACGTTAGACTTGTGGTGTGAGAAAGCGGAAAAAGAAAGAGGAAAGAAAGGGAAGGAGATATTCAGGTGGGTCGAATCCACAAGGTCATGATCGAGTTAAGCTTGCGCTTACGTTTTACAGCATTGAGAACTTCGAATCATCCTCCACAACCCTAACCTCACAACCCAATCTTTTCAAATTCTCTTTTTAGCTGTGATTTGAATGTCTAAAGTTTGTCTTCAACCTCCCTGGTTTCGACATGGGTTCAAAACTCCCATTCGGTCGGTTAAGAAAAAAAGTAGGAGCGAATTCGTCTATCACAGGTAGTCGCTCACCCGCAGGTCTTTCTCATATCTAAGCTAAGCCAGGACACGGGAATATGAATTGGAGTCTCAAGTAGGGGGGCTGCTAAGCACCAGTAATTCAGTGAAAATCCAGTGATCGGGACTAGCAGGAAGAACATTCAGTACAATTTCATCGTTCCCTTCCGCCGCTTCCCTCGTCGTACGTAGTCCTCTTAGGTATATTCTTCTTCTTCGAGGCCCTAAAGTCCAACATCCAAATGATCATCCGAAGCCATGCGAGCATCCAAATCCACATCTGAATCCGTCGCATCAGAAGCAGCAGTAGTTATAGATATATCAGATACTAGAAATTGCCAATGAAAGTACTCAACCAGTGAGCCTTCCAGTTTATCTGGAAGAGGCGGAGGATCCGTATCCAAAGTGAGTCATATGTACCTAAAAAGGGAAAGGGAAGGGTCTTATCTCTCGAAAGCAGCATAAGGAGTTGCTTATCGTGAATCCGGAAATGAAATTGAAGCAGATTTTGCTCAGTAGGTTGCCCTCCTTGTTAGCTATGATTAGTAAATAGTCTATATAAGAGTCTAAGTAAATTCTACGCTCCCTGGTTCAGGTCTTTCCTCTTCCTCAGTTTCCGGCCGGGATGAAGAGGTTTAGACTTCCGTCCTCAATGTACTTTCCCATTGGAGCTTGGCCCCCTTTTTGAAAGGACTCAATTCCAATCGATTAAAGACTAGGAATGGTCTTTTTCTGAAATGGAATGTTGATCCAGTAAAGTAGTGCCCCCTCTGCCGTAAGGTTGAGCCCGCTTTCGCTTACTTTGCCTGGGACATATTGATGAAAAATCCAATGAAAGGAAAGGGGTTTAGCAACCTTTTAGTCTTCTGTATGCCCTGCCCTAGCTGAGATGTCGATCTATCCCTATAGGAGAAGACGAGAGTTTACATCGTATTCTCGTCTGCGTCTGCTAGTCGAATGTAGGCTAGAA
Organism: Dendrobium catenatum; assembly: GCF_001605985.2. Taxonomy (NCBI): domain Eukaryota; kingdom Viridiplantae; phylum Streptophyta; class Magnoliopsida; order Asparagales; family Orchidaceae; genus Dendrobium; species Dendrobium catenatum. Next base: position 160 of record NW_021469443.1, on the reverse strand, counting down.
TCTATCTCCTTCTTTCTTCCTTTCCTTAATGCACAGGGAGTTGAGTAAGGACTCACAGCTTCTTGTTTGAGAGCTAGTATCTAAATGTCTGGTTTAGGTAAATATGAAATATTCCTTCATGGCTTCTCTTAAGCCTTTCAACGATCGTTTAGCTATCCGA
>NW_021469442.1:0-328 GCF_001605985.2 Dendrobium catenatum | reverse complement strand
TTGCGTCCGGGATTCCTAAGTTTACAATGGTTGAAAAGTCTATACCTTTTGTCCATAATTCTTATAGTCTCATTTTCATTAAATGCCCTATGCACTTTTGGTTACTAAGAATTTTTCTCCCTAGATGTTACTTCTTTCTCATGGAACCTAATTTAATAATCGTCTTGAGTATTTATTTTGTTGATGCATGCTCAACTGAGAAAAGGCTTCATTTGATGATTTATTTAGTGCTTTTGTAAGTTAGTATTTTCTTAAGAAGTTGATGCTTGTAGGAATTTTATGGCCACTCAAACAAAATATTTGCTGCTCATAAATTGATAAGGCGGAA
>NW_021469441.1:0-287 GCF_001605985.2 Dendrobium catenatum | reverse complement strand
ATAAACTTGAAATCTACAGCCACAAGTCTTCTCAAGATAATCTTTACGCCCAAGTAATTCATATCTTTAATGGTTTTAAACCCCATCAACCAAGCTATTCTTTTCCTCCTTCTTTTAACTATTTTAACAAACAGAATAATAGATTTCTAAAAATTTATCTTATGGCCCAACCAACTACAATAATCTAATAGAAAAAATTAGGGCTGTCAATTTCTGACACGACCCGCCAACCCGACCCGAACCCGACCCAAAAAATCCGGGTTTGGGTCAACCCGTGAACGAAACGG
>NW_021469440.1:0-337 GCF_001605985.2 Dendrobium catenatum | reverse complement strand
GGATCTGAGTGGCAAGCTTGCGGAGCTTTCCGACATTTGGATGACCGAGACGATCGTGCCAGGAAATCTTGGGCTCCTGGACCGTGTGAAGAGCAGCAGCTTTATGGTTGGAAGGGACCTTGATGTGGAAGAGACCATTGCGAATTGGGCCCCTGAGAAGAACCTGATTGTCCTGAAGATTCTTAATGACAAATTCGTTAGCGGTAAAGGAAATTGAGATGTTATTGTCAGATGTTAATCGTGATACGGATAAAAGATTATGAGAAATTGACGGAACGTGAAGTATGTTTTTCAGATTAAGCTTACTATTGGACTCGGGTAAGGGTAGAAGACCTTG
>NW_021469439.1:0-216 GCF_001605985.2 Dendrobium catenatum | reverse complement strand
CTGGACTTAATTGAACTCAAGAAAACGACGGATGACTTGTACTTGCACTCTTGAACAAAATCCAAGTGGCTTAATAAGCAATTGAACCCAAATAAAAAATGTGCAAGAGGCTTAATTTGATCTGAAATCATACTTGAATCAAGCTCGAACCATAGTGGACTTTTGCATTTGAACAAGGACTTGGACAAGTTGACATCGGACTTGTGGACTTGATTG
>NW_021469438.1:0-836 GCF_001605985.2 Dendrobium catenatum | reverse complement strand
TAAATGATTAAATTATTTTTAAAATTACTTAAAATGATTTTTTTTTAAAAATTTAAAAAGAATAATAATAATTATTAGTTATTTTGAGTGTTTTTAAAAATAAATGTCACGGTGGTATTCGTCACCGGTCGATATAACAATATGCTTGTCGATAGTGATCATCATTAGCCATTGCTATCTATTGTCATCACTGCCACGACTGACCAAGATTTTTCGTTGTGCTAATGGTGATCGTTACAAAAAATCATGTCCTTCAAATCCCATTTAAACTAACCTTAAGATCTAAAAGACAACCATAACTATTTATTCATGTCATCCTCAGATTTATTCGTTGATTGATAATTTCATGTGTATAATATGAATGAGGAGTTCTAGAAGTCGGAGAAGGTTGAAATTTCCAATCAGTTGGAAAAATTTGCCGGTAAATGCCGATTTTCCTTTACTTATACTTATGTTATTGCTTTTAACAAGTGCATATTATTGAGACATGCTTTTTGTTAAAACTATTTATACTTACTATTGTAATCATTTTAGTGATAGAACTACAAACATTATAATTAGATTTTTTTGATTATATTGTTTTAAAATTGATAAGCTTAATTTCTTCTATCATTTTTTCAATATAAGAAATTCTTCTCCTCTGATTATGAGTTTAACTAATTGCGTAAGAAGTGATTAAGCTTATATAACTGCATGCCAAATTAATTATTTTCAATGCGGAAGAAGAAAAAATGCTGAAAATTTGAAAAGAATAAAAAAGAAACAAGTGACAATTAATTAGGCAAAGATCGATAGAACAAGAGGATCTGTGACTCTGGTTGTAACTACAAATAAAT
>NW_021469437.1:0-283 GCF_001605985.2 Dendrobium catenatum | reverse complement strand
GTAGACCCCTGGTACCCCCTTCCAAAGCTGTGAGGTTAGCCTCAGTAGTTGTCAAGCCTAAGGGGAATGAAACTCTAAAGCATTTGGACATCAAGGGCAAGAGGCCCAAATCCCCTGAGAAGAAGTTTGTCCCGAAAAGAACTAAGTTGGAGAATTTACCACCACCTCCAAGGACCCCAAAGTTCATTCTCCAACTCCAACTAGTCCCAGTTGAATCTCCTCCAGTTTTGATTGAGTCGATGGATGTTCAACCTAGTGCTCCAGTTGATGCAGTAGATAGTTC
>NW_021469436.1:0-532 GCF_001605985.2 Dendrobium catenatum | reverse complement strand
TCTAGAAAAAAATATATACATTTATATAAAATATAAAAAGAAGAAGAGGATTGAATTTTTAAGCAAATGTCAAAGACCCCAGTAGTCGTACCTTAGGTCCGATTGGGACGGTTTCAAAATTCTAAGACCTGCGCTGTTGATTTTTAATTCGGGCAGATGGTTTTAAAAATTGAAACATCACGCAGTCGATCTTAGATCATGGTGAGATGGTTTGAAATCAAAGACCCTACGCCGTCGACCTTAATGAAAGTTCGTTAGGGATGTCAGGCCCTATTAACTAGTCCCGAGGTTAACCAAGAGGGGGATGAATTGGTATTTTTTAAAAAATCTTAAAAACCAAGAATAAATATCACAAACCACATTCACCACGTAAAAACAAGTGCGGAAAATAAAAGTGCGGAAGCAATAAAAAGAACACAAGGGTTTATAGTGGTTCGGTCAACTTGACCTATGTCTACTCCCCGGAGGCGCCCTCCGAGTATTGCACTACCAACTTGACTCTCCTTTAGCCCCCACAGCTAGGCGGAGAAGC
>NW_021469435.1:0-214 GCF_001605985.2 Dendrobium catenatum | reverse complement strand
AGGTAGGGGGACTCTTTATCTCCTACTCTATATATTATAGCTGTTGAATATTTATCTAGAAGTTTGACTTATTATTCACTTATTATAAAATTTTATCATATAGTATTTTGGTGGATTAAGTATCTCTCATCATTGCTTTGCTGATGATATTATCATTTTTACAATGGTCTATTAAAGGTATTAAGAGAATCATGAAGCTACCAAACATTTTTTA
>NW_021469434.1:0-222 GCF_001605985.2 Dendrobium catenatum | reverse complement strand
ATTTTCTAAATACATAGAATATTTATCTTCTAATGAATTATATTAATCGCATTAATTTGTTCGTACATAAGAGTTCCTATATTTCAATTTCCTACCAAAGTTTAAATTTCATGTATTTTGGTTTTTAGTTGTCGTTGCTCTTCTTCTTATTGCTACCCACGTCCTTCCATAATAGAGTACTCCCTTTACTTGGTAAATGTTACTGCTTAACTAGTTTTATTT
>NW_021469433.1:0-311 GCF_001605985.2 Dendrobium catenatum | reverse complement strand
ATTTATTTAAATTGCAGGAAAAGGAAGAAGCTTTTTGAAAACAAAAAGCTTCTGCCAAGTTTTTGGTTGATGGGGATAGGAATACTTCTTACTTTCATAACATTGCTAACCATAACAAGACTAGTATGATGATTCATAAACTTGTTACTCCGGATGGTGATGATATTACCAATCCTGATCTTATTGCTTCTTCGGGAATTAATTTTTTTGAAAAAAATTTCAACAATACTTTTACTCCAAACTTAAATACCGATTTCTATTTTATGCCTTCCATTGTTTCTAATGCTGATAATAGTATGTTGACTATTATT
>NW_021469432.1:0-304 GCF_001605985.2 Dendrobium catenatum | reverse complement strand
CCTTAGGCAAATACCCATCCCATGTCTACTAGGTCCCCTTGGACGAAGCAACCCATGGCTGCCGACAAGGATCCTTCTATCAGGTTGGGTTGACTAACTCCTCTGACTAAGTAGACCAGGGACCACGATGGCCCGGGACGATAGAACCATGGGATCTTGATCAGGCCCATCATCTATTCCGCCGCCATCCGCTTTAAGTGAAAGATGGTGTAATTTCTATTTAAATATCAAATCTTCAAATCCAAATCCCAAATCCAAAAAAAACCTAATTCTTCAATTCCCAAATCCAAATCCAGTTCTCAAA
>NW_021469431.1:0-224 GCF_001605985.2 Dendrobium catenatum | reverse complement strand
CAAAATCAGTACACCTTGCCAGTTGGCTCACTAACCGAGCTAGATATCACCTTTTGAGCTCGACTCGAGTTTGATCTTAGGATTTAGCTCAACTCAGATTGGGATTTAGCTCTCGAGTCGAGCTCGACTAAACTCGTTTGCACTCCTAACTCTCGCACACGTCATCACATACACAAGACCCATACACGATGCAGAGTCATCTTCCCCTCAACGAACGTGTGGGA
>NW_021469430.1:0-3956 GCF_001605985.2 Dendrobium catenatum | reverse complement strand
ACAAAGATATAATAATTAATATAATTTAAAATAGGATTAATATCTTTAGTTGAAATTAATTTTAAACAGAAGAGGATAAAAATATGATCAATTTGATATGTTACGCATATTGTTTGGATTAGTATTTGATTTATTAAAGAAAATCATAATTAAAATCATTTAAAATATGTTTAAAAAAGCAATTAAGGCTAATCCTGTGGCGGTGCCACTAGGTGCGGAGCTCTGATTGGGTCCCTAAACCACAGAAATGATTGCACAGTTAGTGGCTTTCAATGCTAATGATTGTGCCGCCAACAATCATTGGCATTTAACGCATGAGACCCACGTGCTTTTGCTTAAATGAGTCAGCATAAAGCGTGGGACATTTGATCCCACGGGGTAATGGCTAAGATCACGTTGAATGAAACTTCAATCCAAACGAGAGTTCTCACGGTTGGATGGATATGAGGAAAGGTGGGATCCAGACCATTGATTGTAAGATCAACGGTCCGAATTACCTATAGTTAAAACTTAGGCGATCTTAAACCCTAGAAATGAAAAAGGATTCGTTCTATCTATTCACCCAATGGATTTTTATGAAATTTTAAATCTAAGACCTACACATGAACATAAATAATGGGGTACTTTTCGTTTGGCTTTAAAATAACTTATTAGTAAGCTAAATAAATTTTTGTATTGTGACCTAAAGCCTAAGTTTTTAGAGAATCTAATCATGGGATTTGGGAGAAAATGGATTATTTGAGGTTTTAGATTGTCCGCGAATGTTTCTCCAGTTTAGATTGAGCCTTGATACACCTTGAATTGATGGGAATCTTTCATGGGACATTTTAAGCCTCGGGTTGCCAGAATTTTGCCACCGACAGCTTTGACTAGCGGTCTTTGGCTTGGGAAAGGTAGAGGGAGGTTGTGGAGCTCTCTCCTAAAATTTCAAGTGCTTAGGAGGTTTCGAGAGAGAGAACAAGCAAAAAAATATTCCTTCAGAAACCATAAATCCCCCTATTTATAATCCCAAGCATCGAATGAACCATTGGGATCATATCTAGGGTAAATTAGGGGAGAGTGGAGCTCAATTAGCTGTGGTTTTGAATTAGGGATCAATAGGAAAGGTTTAAATGGATTAAAGAGGGCTAATTTGACCTAAAAAGGTCAAATTTGATCTAATTAAGGCTTGAGTTGACCAAATCATTGACCTGGTCAACCTAGTCAATTAAGTCCAAAGGGAAAGGGGGTTGAGCCAAAGATTAGTTTGAAATGATTTGGATTAAAATTAGGGTCAATTAGGTAAAACGGGTCAACCTGTGTTGACTTGGTCAACTAGGTTGACCCAGGGCATGGATCTGGGCCCAATTGGTTAGGTCTGATCCATTGAGTTCAAAGGAGGTTGGATATGAGCTTGAGAAGCCCTTGAATTGATTTAAAATCAAAGAAAAGAATTTGGGTTAAATTGGGTCAACCTAGGTTGACCTGGTCAACCAGGTGTTGACGTCATTTTTGTGTTAGGCCACCTCTGACTCCTTCCTGAATAGGATTTCCTAGACCCTAAGTTTTCTTTGACTCTAAGTCTTAGGATCTCCCTAGTCCCTAGACCTTAGGATCAATCCAGATCTTAACTCAATCTAAACAAAAAATCTAAGGTTAAGGACTCAGGTCCTGAAACCCTTCCTAGGTGATTCTCCCATCATCTTGAAAGCCAATTAATTGGCATTTGATTCAGGGTCTATCAATTCCATGTTGATGTGACATGTCTCTAGTGCCAGCCCTCTAAATTTGAGCTCATTTGGAGGACTTTAACCCCATAAACTAAATCCAGTTCCAAAGATTACAAAACCTTTAAATATTTACAACCCATGCCACTAGACCTATCACCTAGTGGGATTTGACCTTGGAGCTCCCTTCAAACCCTTTGACCACTTCCAAGACCTTGATATTGACTTATTAAGCATTTATCTAATTTTTTCTGAATTCATTTTAACCCATAATTTACTTGATGCCAAAATGACCAAAATGCTCTTAAAGGGGATTTTTTGGACTTTTGGCCTAAACTTAACTTGACCTAACCCATCAATATTTGAGATCTTCTCCAATCATTTTCAAATAATATTTGGAACCTATTAGACCCAATTCCAAACCTTAGGTCAACTTGGTTGACTAAGCCAACCCAATTTGACCTAAAGGCCTCTTAAGGGTCAAAATGGTTATTTTGACCTAAATGATCTCTCTAGACTTTTACACCCCATTCATTAAGTTTATGTAACCAAATTGATTTCAATGGATCTAACTCTTGGTCCTAGGTCAACTTGGTTGACCAAGTCAACCAAGTTTGACCAATGACCCATGCACTTCCTTCTACCCAAACCTCTTGATCAAAACCATTTTAATTCCATCTAGACCCTTGGGGTGACCCCTTTGGCTTCCAAGAGACCCCTTTTTGAGACCCAAGTCATGGGCCCACTTGGGTTGCCATTTGGCGTGACCCAAGTGTCCAAAGGGAGGCCCCCTTTGAGCCTTTTTTTAATCCTTGTCAAATTGAATCCAAACTAAGATGTCATTGGGTCTCCCTTGACCCAATACATCTCCCTTAACCAGCCCAGCCATTGAGTCGCTTCGGGTCAAGAGTTAGACTAACAAAAAGTGGCTAAAACCACTTGAGATTGAGCCAACTCCTACCCTAAGCTCAATTGAACTTAGCCAATACTTCTACTAGATGGCCCTAGGTCCAACACATCCTGTCCAGTTGGCCCAAGCCTTGGGTTGACTTGAGTCAACTTTTGGGCTAACTCAAAGTGGTCAAAACCATATGGACCCGAGCCATTTTTCATCTAAGACTTAATTGAAACCAATTACCACTTGCACTAGGTGCACCAAACCCATACCCACTTTCCACATCAAGCCCAGGGTCTGGCCTGACCTGGGTTGGGCTCAATTCGACCCAAACTGAGCAGGTTTGGATCAAACCAAGCCGCCCGATTGAATTGAATCTCCCCATGCCCAATTGAGCTCACCCTTGAGTCGAGCATATCCCGATCATCCTTTCCAGGTCAAGCCGACCAAGACCTCAGCGGGAGGCGGCCAGAACCAATGGAGATCAAGCTCCGAGGGTACCCCCCCCCCCTGACCAAATTGTTGCGGATCTATGATTTATGATTTTGATGATAGCAAACATTACTTATTTCTCTACGATTGCCTTATGTGCTAACGTTTCAGGTCCACACGATTTAGACTGCATTTTGGGACAGCTCAAGATTGGGTAGACTAGGTCTGTGTCAGTTTGTAATCTTTTTTCTTTCTTGAGTCTATTGTATTTGGTATGGGATCTGTTGATTTATAACTTGGAAGATTTTCTGTTGTTCCCTATAAGATTTCTATTTTTTGTAATATCGGCCGGGATGATATTTATATCGTCTTGGACGATATGTCCAAAATCAGAAACCCTAATTAGGGCATCCTCATTAAGGCAGCCGTCATTGAGATCGGCCTGGATGATATATGTATCGGCCAGGATGACAGTCTTAATTTAGAAAGAATCAACGGCCATAATCAGGTTAGGAATTCTTTATTTTAGGAAATCGACCAGGACGATATTTATATAGTCCAGGCCGATCTAACTCAATTATGCCTAAATTGATCTGGTATCTTTGGAAAGTATTAATGGTTGATTGATACGATCCATCGTTCGAGACGATCTTATGATCAGCCAGGACAATGGCCTGGACAATTGACTTCAGTCAGCACCAAATCAGGGCGATGATCAGGACGATTAAAATCGGTTTTAAACTAATCGGCCGGGACGATCGTGAAATCAGCCAGGACGATATAACCAATTTTCTTCTGATCGTCCCAGGCCGTTGAGCTGAATTTGAACTAATCGGCCAGGACGATATGTCTATCGTCCTGGACGATAATGTCAGCAACTTGCATGAATGAGCTCGTTTTGAGAGCTTATATTTAAGCTATGA
>NW_021469429.1:0-1066 GCF_001605985.2 Dendrobium catenatum | reverse complement strand
AAGGAGTTATGAATTTTCCAATTTTAGAGTCCAAAATGGACCCTTTACCTTGAAAATTCACATCACAGAAATTTATTGGGTATCTGACCTTAGAAAAATCAGTTAACATGCCTAAGATACCCAATAATCGTCCACCAAAATTTGAGCCTCAATTGATCACTGGATTGTGAGAAAATTGCAAAAAACTTAATTTAAACAACTGTAAATATCTTACAACACAGAAACCAAATAAACTTGATTTTAATTTTAGTAAATACTACATTCAATTACCTTTCCAACGAGCCCAAGAACGTTTAATTTGGGGAACTATTAGATTTTCTATGAATTTTGAAATATCTTGGCATTTTTTTGAATTATTTCTGACCATTTTTTGTCAAATTGACTGCCGGCCCAATGATTGGCGCCGGTGGCGGCGCCCAATAGGATTGCGCCACGTGGAAGGCTGGGGCCCGCCACTTAACCACGTCGGACGGCTAGATCAGCCGTCCGATTGACCGCGGGTAGGATGGACGGTCCAGATTGCGCCACGTCATCACCCGCGGTTTGAAACGGTGCGGGTTCGAATCCAAGGGAAGACGCCGTGTTCATGTAGGGGCCACGTGGCCGTTTCTGGGCCATCCGATCGAGCTAAAGGTGCGATCGGACGGTTCTGGTTGAACCAGAGTTATAAATTTTCAAATTCCCATAACTTTAAAAATACTCAACAAAATTGCATGAAATTTGAACTGTAGCTAGATGGCAATATAATCTAACAATTCCCGAAGTTTGGAGGCTCCATGCATTGTAGATTTGTTACAGTTTCAAATTGAAATTTAAACTTAAAATGGTCATAACGTACAATCCAACCGTTGGATTTTTAACTTCTTGGGCTTGTTGGAAAGCTGCTACGATCCTCTTCAACTTTGTAGAATACCTCAGGAACTGGATCTATCGGGATTGGAAGTTATTTGTGAATAACCAGATTCTCTCTCTAGATTCATCTCTCTTCACCAAACAAGCTTTGGAGGCTAGATTTTCGTGGGGGAAGTATTGGAAAAGTTAGGGAAAGGCTTGGAAAAGGTTCTTT
>NW_021469428.1:0-349 GCF_001605985.2 Dendrobium catenatum | reverse complement strand
TTCAAACGGATCAGGCGACTGCGTCTAAAACTCGTCCGTCTGTTGCTAGAGTGCTTGTGGAAATTGATATATCGAAAAAACATCCAACTGAAGTTTGGGTTGGATCAAAAGCTTATGGTTATATGCAAAAAGCGGAATTTGAGAAAGTTCCCGAATTTTGTACTCATTGTAAAATACATGGACATGCTCATAGTGAATGTTTTAAATTGCATCCGGATTTAAAAAAGAAGGATTCAAAAGAGGAGGTTAAAACGCCAAACATAGATATTAACAAAATTTACGTTCCTAAAATGACCTCCAATGGGGGGGATTTTGCTACTCAGATGGTTTCTTCGTCTGATTTGCAGCA
>NW_021469427.1:0-640 GCF_001605985.2 Dendrobium catenatum | reverse complement strand
CCGAGTATATTACACTTAATACCGGTAATGCTCGGTACTGTTCAGTATAAGGCCTAAATAAATTAGTGAACGTAACATAAATAGTATGATTGATATAGTACCGAGCATATTGCACATAATACCGAGTAGTATCGATCAGTTTTCATAGAACCGAGTATATTGTACTTAATACCGGTAATGCTCAGTATTGCTCGGTACTGTTCGGCATAAGGCCTAAATAAATTAGTAAATGTAATATAAATAGTATGATTGATATAGTACCGAGCATATTTCACATAATACCGAGCAGTACCGATCAGTTTTCATAAAATCGAGTATATTACTCTTAATACTGGTAATGCTCGATATTGCTTGGTACTGTTCGGAATAAGGCCTAAATAAATTAGTAAATGTAATATAAATAGTATGATTGATATAGTACCGAGCATATTGCACATAATACCGAACAGTACCGATCAGTTTTGATACAACCAAATATATTTCACTTAGTAATAGTATTGCTCGGTATTGCTCGGTACTGTTCGGTATAAGGCATAAATATAACTATTAATAAAAATTAGGTTACTCACTGATCCTTAAAATGTTTTAGTTTATTATCAATGCATATCCATTTATCTTCACTTAATAATAATCGCCTGGG
>NW_021469426.1:0-282 GCF_001605985.2 Dendrobium catenatum | reverse complement strand
AAAAGCTTCAGCCTACTTTCTTCCAAGGAAGGATTGTTCTTCCAATATGTTTGAGTAACATGGGAGGAGAAAATGACTGAAAGAGAATTTTTGTTACCGTTATTGCTATTTGAAAATTCATGTAAAGGAGTTGTAGTAGAAAATTTTATAGTTAAAGTTGCCGATGAAAAGCTTATTATTCGTGTTTGTTGATCCATTGTTGAGCTGTTATTTGGTAGATACACGCTATTGTTGTTGTTCGAACTGAGCTGTTAGGGAACACGTTTGTGCGCGGAAAGAGGT
>NW_021469425.1:0-244 GCF_001605985.2 Dendrobium catenatum | reverse complement strand
TGAAAATGTATTAAGAAATAAATATTTTAAATAAAATGTATAATTTAAAACATTATACATATGTCTATATGTACATATATATACTTGTTGCGGGCTAGAATATATACTGCGATAGAGTTAGAACTTTTTCTCTTAACGTTGTACAAATATTGAGCACACAAACAAAAGGAAAAAAATAAACACCAGGATTTTTACTTGAAAAATCCTGAAAAGGGAAAAACCATAGAGCCATGCCCAATTGAAA
>NW_021469424.1:0-222 GCF_001605985.2 Dendrobium catenatum | reverse complement strand
TGGCCTCTGACAGAGCAGTTGAAGAAGGACGGGTTTTCATGGGGAGAAGCAGCTTCGGAGGCCTTTGAGAAGCTGAAGAAGGCCATGACGACGGTGCCAGTGCTTGCTCTGCCAGACTTCAGTCAGGCGTTTGTGGTGGATACAGATGCTTCAGGCTATGGATTGGGAGCAGTGTTGATGCAGAGCCACAGGCCCATAGCTTACTTCAGTCAAGTCCTGTCA
>NW_021469423.1:0-255 GCF_001605985.2 Dendrobium catenatum | reverse complement strand
TACTCAAAAGAAGTTTTCTAGTTTTTTAAGCTTAGGTATGATCCCCATGTGAAAGACCCCTATGGAACCATTTTTGTGTTAAAAAAACCCTCTTGTCTTTTAATGTTCAATGTGAGTTCCCATACTATATTTTTAGGAGTAGATTTACTAATGTTGGAGCAAGCCTTCAATTGCACCATCCTAGTGTTAAATGAAGCTCTATAGTCCCTAAGGTTAGATGTGTAATCTCGTGCTTCCTTTCCTCAGGAATAGATT
>NW_021469422.1:0-216 GCF_001605985.2 Dendrobium catenatum | reverse complement strand
AATAAAAGGAGTAATTTAGGATGATTAATACGATCAAATCATCCTGGACGATCGCAAGATCGGCCAGGACGATCTATTCAAAAACCTTGGTTACTTCAGGACGATAAATATCGACCAGCTCGAACTCAGAGCGATGCTCTAGACTATTTTCCTCTTATTTGTACTGATCGGCCAGGACGATCGTGAGATCGGCCTAGATGATCAAGCCAATTTTCA
>NW_021469421.1:0-248 GCF_001605985.2 Dendrobium catenatum | reverse complement strand
TTAGGCCGGTGTTTATTTCCTTACTGCACTGTGACGGGCTTTTTCTTGGTTTTCACTGCATGTTGGTTGTAAAAATGTTGGTGTGTTTGTTTATTTATTTTTACTGCACTGTGTTGGTTTGATTGACGATTAGATTACCCATAGGCTAGGAGCGATCTGGATTGTTAATATGATTTTCTGCAGGTGGCCACACTCGTGCAGGGCAGTAAAGAGGGGGGCTAATTAATCAAAAATTTTATATAAATGCT
>NW_021469420.1:0-270 GCF_001605985.2 Dendrobium catenatum | reverse complement strand
ACAATCTAGTTTCAATGGAGAAAAAAGATTCATGTAGCCGATTCCATATAAATTCTATCATTATTTGAAGCATTATCAGCTGATACAGTGAAACCATTATTTTAAATTTCTCACTTAGAGATTTATATATAGGTGGTATATAAACTTTTTAGATTATGTAACTGAAGGAGTTAAATGTAAAAATTAAGTGCTCAGTTCTGCAATCTCTAAGTAGAATCAACAAAATGAGCCATGAAATTCATATATGATATCCATTGATTCTTTAGCTTA
>NW_021469419.1:0-319 GCF_001605985.2 Dendrobium catenatum | reverse complement strand
CTCTCATTCTCTCCCTCTCCCTTGCTTTTCTTGCTCTCTCTCCCTCTTTCGCTCTCTCTCTCTCTTGTTGTCTCTTGCTCTCTATATCTCTATCTCTCTCTATCTCTCTTTCTCTCTTGCTTTCTCTTGCTCTCTCTATCTCTCTCTCGCTTGCTCTCTCTCTCTCTCTTACTTTCTTGCTTTGTCTTGCTCTTTTTCTCCCTCTTACTCTCTTGCTTTCTCTTGCGCTCTCTTTCTCTCTCTCTCTCTCTCCTGCTTTTCTTGCTCTCTCTCTCTCTCTCTCTCTTGCTCTCTCTCCCTCTCTTACTCTCTCTCTCTC
>NW_021469418.1:0-1235 GCF_001605985.2 Dendrobium catenatum | reverse complement strand
CGTTCAACACCATGATCATCGTGTGGCTGGCCTCACGTAACGGCTTCACGTGCATTGTGCGCGCATTCAGGGTGAAGAGCTTGTCAATGTAATTGATCGTAATGGACATGTATGAGACCTTCTTGATCGTGTCCGTCCACAGGTCGATTGTACACGCCGCACCAACACCTGATTCGAAGTGCTCCTTGAGAATAACGGCGAGCCTCTCGCGACCTGACTGGGCACGACTTGTGACATGGCGACGGACCGTAACTGGATGGGCAAGCAGATCCTCAACAAGAATGCGACCGGAGCTAGCAATGCCGATATCTAGCGCTGTTTGGATCAGTTCGTTGAGGCCCAACCCGGACAAGGCTTCGAATGGGCGCATGTCCTTCGCGCAGAAGCTGGCCGCAGCCACCGTCATCTTGGCTTTCTCCTTCATCGTGGGCATGTGCTTCTTAAAGAACTGTTTGGCGGCACCGACATCAGATTGTTGCACGACACATTTGTGCAAACCCATCGTCTTGGTTCGGGTGGTTTTCTTGTGCATAAATGTCTTCTTGCACGCCTTGCATGCAGCTAGCTCAAGTAAGATGGAAGTGGTACCGTTGCGGTGGCAGACGATGCCAAATCTGGTCCAAACGTCCGACGTCCTTGTGACATTATCGGTGATATAAAATTCGGCATCGTCTTTGTTGCTATTGAGCTCACGCTCGATCGCCTCTTGAGTCGGCAATGCCATCTTCTGTTCACTCTGGCTTGTGACGTTAATACTCTGGTGGCAGGCAATGCCATCTTCTGTTCCTCATTTGTGTGAACTACAGCTGGTGAACTGTGAAGTTAATAATAAAATATTAAGATATAAAATCTTTTTTAAGATACAAAGTACCTATCTCACACTAATCGAGAATATATCATCATAACTTCATGTGCAACCGTGCAAGTCTATTGATTTTTTTTTTTTTTGGAATAGTGTGAATGCATTTTTCACTTTTAAAATAATGTTTATGTATTTTTCAATTTTCACTCTTTTTTAATATAGCAGGTTTATCCACCATATTGAGTACCCACTCATACCCACCCATAAATCTATGAGCATACCCATACCCACCCATATCCATTGGGTATGGGTGGGTACATGGGTGGGTATGGGTATGGGCGCCCAATGCAGGGCTCTGTCACACAACAAGTCCAATGCATTTCTCCACTTCAACATTACAACTTGAATCCTGCTAATAATATCCCCATCTATT
>NW_021469417.1:0-327 GCF_001605985.2 Dendrobium catenatum | reverse complement strand
AAATTAACATTAACATCCAACTCATTACCACTAAAAGTAGCACCCACAACCTGGGTAGGATTAACCAGATTGTTTTCATCCAAAGGACATGTAACAACAGGATCCATACTAGCCATATTAGGAGCCGATTTAGAAGCATTAGATAAAGCAGTATTAACATTAACATTAACATCCACCTCATTACCGTTGTTAGCAGCCCCAAAATCCTGGTCAGAATTAGCCAAATTGATATCAACCGAAGGACAAGGAGCAACAGGAAACATACTAGCCATTTTACCAATTTCATTCTAAGGATGTAAACGAAAACATTCCTTAATAGCATGCCCA
>NW_021469416.1:0-576 GCF_001605985.2 Dendrobium catenatum | reverse complement strand
CACATGGTGTGTAACAAACATAATTTCTTATAGATTCGTTATAATATGCAAAATGTCATCCACGAAGAAGAGGGAAAATGACTACAACAAATATGATGTTGGGAGATCTATGTTCAAAGCAATTTTACTCACAGAATATTGACAATGCATGCAGTAGTCCGACCTACAACCAATGTATATTGAGTGTTGTGGCACGCTTGAAGTCAATACAAATAGAACTAGCAATTCACTCATGAGTAACATTGATTGAAAAGATGTAGAAGTGATGGATTCTATACAAATATAGCCATACACTCGACGTTCGACAGATCGTTCACAAGGTGGTGATGAAAGCCATGTAAGTTAAGGGAAGACGTATATGATGCAATATACAATGAAGAAAGCTTTTATAGATCTTGACAACATACATACAGTGGGTATAATGGACTCACACAGTCCACACCAATCAATGTGCATGAGGGGTTAGTGATAGATTTCCCCTATAAACTATCATAAAAGACCTATGGCGTACCCAATACAATGTTCACAAGCAAAATGCAAAAGATCTGCAACACATACGATCTTTCTACAAAGACA
>NW_021469415.1:0-333 GCF_001605985.2 Dendrobium catenatum | reverse complement strand
CCTAAATAAAACTTAAATTACGAGCTCATAAGCATAATTTACTTCTTTTAAGCTCTTTTAGAGCCAATCATCTTCCAAATTATGAATGTGCTTGTAGTAGATCGCACAACTGAAGTTCATTGACACACTAAAATGTCTAATAAAATATAAAATAAATGAGAGGAACGTATTTAGACTATCCAACATAGTCTAAAACTTGCAAAAATGACTAAAATGACAAATTTGAAACTCTAAAAAAATGTTAATTGTTAGAATAATTAAATATATTAATTATGCGAGACGTCGCAATAATTATATAAGAATATATATTTAATTATATAAACCATTATGTGG
>NW_021469414.1:0-221 GCF_001605985.2 Dendrobium catenatum | reverse complement strand
CCTTAGGCCTTTAGGATGCTGATAGAAGACTTACTCCAAACAGGCAAATTAACTGGTAAACTAGGATGGTTCCCTGAAGGGCGTACTCCACCACTAGCGAATGGTCATGTGGGGAGGAAACTTGCTCCATACAGAGGACCGAAACTGGCAAACTAGGATGGTGCCACGAAGAGCGTACTCCACTACTAGCGAATGGTCATGTGGGGAGGAAACTTGCTCCA
>NW_021469413.1:0-856 GCF_001605985.2 Dendrobium catenatum | reverse complement strand
TTACTGGCAAGAGATTATTTGAGAATGGATCCTAGTTATATTTTCGACTAGGCATTTGGCTCTTTGTGAGCTAGAGTTTATTTGAACTTGTCTACCCCGGCAGACTGTTGCGGAGGGTGGATGGGATTTTGCTTTAAGTTATTGATGGATTGATTTTCAGATTTAAATATCTTGGAATTTTGGGATTTTGAGATTTTTGGAATTTTCTGGGATTTTGTGTCGAGTTTGGATTTTTGGATCTTTATGGGTATTTTGGGTAGAGCTTTGGAATATTTGGGATAAAACTTTAGATATTTGGGAGATATTTGAAAATATTTGGGGAACCCCTCCAGTTGAGATCTGCATTGAACACGGCCATCATAGGGGTGTTTGGGGTCATTTCTCTTTTGTTGATTGAACCCTGTCAACTTGACCAAGATATTGATCGAGGATCGGGTTTCGTAGGCTTTATGCCTTTGAGAGTGAATTCTTTTGATTTTAGGCTTTGAAGGCCTAATATGAATGTATTAAAACAAATATTCTAGTCGCTACGGCCATATAATTGTTTGATGGTTCGAACCCTGTCGACTTCTATAGACCCGCATAAGAGGATCGGGTTCGAATTTGAATTCACTTGTCGACCCACGCAGCATCCCTAGACGTCACGTGTGTACCAATAACACGCTCGCCGGGGCCCATGCGGGTTTGGAATATATTTCCCCCTTGTGTATACAATTTATAGTGCACGTGCAGGGGGTATTTAGAAATCATTTGAAGACGTCTTCTGCCCGCTTGCATAGAAGTTGCGGATCCGGTAGCGTGGCTTTGTAGTTTGTGGACGCCTTCTGTCTGCTTGTACGAATGTTGTAGATCCGGT
>NW_021469412.1:0-673 GCF_001605985.2 Dendrobium catenatum | reverse complement strand
GCCTAATCTCTATCTCTAAACTCACTCATGATAACAAGTGTTCCATTACATTTGATAAATCTGGTTTTCGTGTTAAGGATACTAAGACCAAACAAGCTCTTCTCCACGGACGATGCCTTAATGGTCTCTACCCCGTGCCTTTTCAACCTTCCTTAGTTGCTGCTCACACAACTACCGCTCCATCTCGTTCTGCCGTCTGCTGGCATCGTCGTCTCGGCCACCTGAATGCCAAAATTATGTCTGCTCTTTCTAAAGCATTTCCGTCTCTTTACATTTCCTCCTTTCGGTCTATTTGTAATTCCTGTGCTCTTGCAAAGAGTCACCAGATTCCTTTCTCCCCCTCCCACCATGTATCTAACTCTCCTTTAGAATTACTTCATATGGATGTATGGGGGCCGTCCCCTATTTTATCTAACAATGGATTTCGTTATTTTCTATTAATAGTTGATAATTGCACTAAATACTCATGGTTATACTTGCTCAAACAAAAATCTGAAGTTCCTATAATTCTCATTCAGTTTATAAATAGAATTGAAAAACATCTTCAATCATCGGTTCGCTCAATCCGTAGTGACGGAGGCGGTGAATTCCGCACCAAAACCTTACAAACATTTACCAACAACAGGGGAATTACACACCAATTCACCTGTCCTCACACCCCTCAACAGAATGG
>NW_021469411.1:0-201 GCF_001605985.2 Dendrobium catenatum | reverse complement strand
TATTTGCTGGAAGATAATTTGTGATGGTGCTAAATGTATAAGCAGCTCGGTTAAATGGAGAATTGGTAATGGCCAGGATATAGAGGTGTTGAATGACATTTGGATATGGGAAAAGGAAATTTCTTTATGGCCTACCTATTGTGATATTACAACAATTGAAAATCTGTTGGTTGCAGATTTTATCAAGGAAGGGAATAGCTG
>NW_021469410.1:0-231 GCF_001605985.2 Dendrobium catenatum | reverse complement strand
CCAATCGGAAAAGCAGTACGATAAATCAATAAATCCGCCAAATCAATCAATCAATCAAATCTAGTCTATACTATCAAATCGATCAAACCAATCAGAAGAATAATACGATAAATTTATACAGTAGCAGGTCGAATCAATGTAGGATCAATAGTATCAATGAATCTATGAATCTATGCCGTCCATATCCATATCACTATCAATGATCAATAGTCAAGTAGTATCAATGCTCAA
>NW_021469409.1:0-225 GCF_001605985.2 Dendrobium catenatum | reverse complement strand
GGGTCGGGTTCGGGTTCAACAAATCAACCCATTTTAAAAATTGGGTCAGGTTCGGGTTGAACCAGCAACCCGAAATTGACCCGAAAGTGACACGAAAACTCATTTTTGACCCAAAAACTCGAGCTTGACCCATTTTGACCCGAAACCTCGATTTTTGACCCAAAAACTAGTAATTTTGGGTCAACCCGGGGTCATTCGTGTCGGGTCGGGTTGACCCGGACCCGA
>NW_021469408.1:0-313 GCF_001605985.2 Dendrobium catenatum | reverse complement strand
TTTAAAACATTACATAACCCCTCATATTTATAGGTATGAAAGGGGAATACAAAAGGACACATACATAAATTCTAACACAATAACCTAAGCATTAAAAGCATAGAAAACTTCCCCCCAAGCTCTCAGTTTACACCCAAACCAGGAACCAAGGAGACAGCCACGGGAGACGAAGGGAACCGCACGGAACGAGAGCCACAGCCGCGGGAAACGAAGGAACCGCACGGAAGAAGGAGCCAGCCGTGAGTTCCCAAGAGGCAAAGCACAAAATACTAAAAGGCCATGAGGAAACCAAGGAGTCACCTCATGGGAAAAG
>NW_021469407.1:0-312 GCF_001605985.2 Dendrobium catenatum | reverse complement strand
TTATGTAAATGCTACAGGTGCTTTAGTTGCTTAGCCCACAAATAAAAACAGTGTGGCCAAGTGTGGCTAAGTAATTTAATTTAAATGTATATATATAACTGCTTGGGATGATTTTTCTTATAAACTGCTTAGGATAACCCAGCAGGTGGCCTAAATTTTCTTTTTCTTTCTGTGAAATGTAATGTAAATGTAAATGCGTTTGATAAGTGTTATAAAATGTGAAAGTATTTTTGAAAATGGGATATTACATCTAATTTGGAATCCAAAGAAAGGATAATATACCTTAAAGGATTATTCTCTTTAATTTGGAAA
>NW_021469406.1:0-216 GCF_001605985.2 Dendrobium catenatum | reverse complement strand
ACTAATATTTAAACTTAAATTAAAATCCCTCTTTTGTGCTTTAACAAATCAAATGAAAGCAACTATAATTAAACTTTCCTACATTGGACCCATCCAAAACTACACAAACTTAGATTGGTTTGTTAGGACACGACTACTAGCTTTAGGTTAGGCTAATGTCTTTATTTTGTTGTTCAGTATTTACTACGTACACATGCTCTATAAATGCAATTATTG
>NW_021469405.1:0-438 GCF_001605985.2 Dendrobium catenatum | reverse complement strand
TCCTTATCAACCAATGATTGCATTCGGATTGTTGTTGCTCATTCAATGCTCAAGTTATCTTCTTCAATTTAAGTTCCATGTGATTTTGTAAGGTTCAAGACCAAGTTCAATATGCAAGTTTGATTCAAGTCCAAGTTCAATTTTGTTTTGTTGAAATTGATTCAAGTCCAAAATGGTTCCAAATCATTTGAGTTCCAATCCATCAAGTTCAAGTTCTTTGCATTCAAGTTCAGTTCAAAACACATTGCACCAATCTCCTTTGAGTTCAAGTAGTCCATATCTTGTTTTTAGATCAATGTCAAAGTTTTACCTTGAAAGTTCAAGTTCATATAGGTCGAGCCCTTGTTGAAGTTCAAATAAGAGTCCAAGTTATGTTCTCTTTGAATTCAATCAATTTCCTCTATATTGTTCAAGTTCATTTTAAGTAGATTGAAACAA
>NW_021469404.1:0-1426 GCF_001605985.2 Dendrobium catenatum | reverse complement strand
AATGCCCTAGGAATTTTCTAACTTTTCTAGACATTTTCTTAAATATTTTTCCTAGGTGTCTCTTCTATTCAAATTAGCCTAAAATTTGGTGTGTCTAACCCTGGTGCACATGCATTCACACCACAAAAATTTCATAGCAAAACACTAAGAGTTAAGAGAGTTATGAATTTTCAAAATTTAGGGTCCAAAATGGACCCTTTACCTTAAAAATTCACATCACAAAAATCCATTGGGTATCAGACCCTAGAAAAATTAGTGATCATGCCTAAGATACCCAATAATCTTCCACAAAAATTTGGGGTTAATTTACCATTGGATTATGAGAAATTGATAAAACACTGATTTCAAATAATCAATAATATCTCACAACACAGTGATCGAATTAACTTAATTTTACTTTTAATAAATACTACATTAAATTCCCTTTCCAACAAGCCCAAAAATGTCCAATTTGGTGAAACATTCCATTTTCTAAGAATTTTGGAAAATCTGGGCATTTTTTTGAATTATTTTTGACCATTTTTGGCCAAACTGACCGCCGGTGGCAATCATTGGCGCCGGAATGGAAGCGCCCAATGGGAACGCGTCACGTGGTGGGCTGGGGCCCGCCACTTAACCATGTCCGCACCCGTGTTCAAATCCGGAGGAAGACGCGAGATATGGAGTGATCTGGGCTGTCTGATCTTTGATCGGACGGTCCAGATCTTCTCTAGTTAATTTTATATATGAAATTTCAAATGCTTATTTCTCCCAAAATGCTTAATGAAATTGCACAAAATTTGAACTATAGCTAGAGGGTAACATAATCTAACAGTGCCTGGAGTTTGGAGGCTCCATTCATTGTAGATTTGCTACGGTTCCAAATTGAAATTTAAACTTCAAATGGGCATAACATACAATCCAACTGTCGGATGTTCAATTTCTTGGATTTGTTGAAAGGTTGCTAAGATCCTCTTTAACTTTGTAGAAGACCTTAGAAGCTGGATCTAGCTGGATTTGAAGTTATTCATGAATAACCTTATTCTCTCTCTAGATTTCTCTCTCTTCATCAAATAAATCTTTGGAGGCTATATTTTTGTGGGAGAAGGCTTGGACTTGCTAGGGGAATGCCTGGAGAATGTTTTTTAGAGTTTTTGGGGTTGGATTAGCTATAGGGAAGAGGGATTAAGTGAGTGAGAGAGTTTTTAATTAGGATTCCCTTAACAAAGTTATTTTGCTCTATTCAATTGTCCCTAGGTTAAATGGATGGTTTTGATAACCTGAGGGAGTGTCCATGATCAAGCCATCTATCCAAGGAATTGGTGGGAGCAGGTGGATCAAAGGACAAGGGGTACATGAGGTGTAAAATATCCTTTTTGCCCCTTTGAACACATGGCTTGATTAAGACCAATTTGATCTTGATCTAAGGGCTGGGATAGGCCTAAGA
>NW_021469403.1:0-1067 GCF_001605985.2 Dendrobium catenatum | reverse complement strand
AGCGATGATCTTTCCTTCATCACTAGGCAATTCAAAAGCTTTCTAAAGAAAAATCACATTTATTATAAGAAGTGGAAAAAATATAAGGATAGCAAAAATTTTAAAAGTTCTTCTGATGTGGTTTGTTTTGAATGCAGGAAGCCTGGACATGTCAAAGATTATTATCCTACACTTACGGATTGTTAAGAGAGTTGCTATTTGCATGTTTTACATTCTTGCAATTTGTATAATTTTGATTATTTTAAATATTATTGTTGTATATATAGTTATCTCCTAACACTTTTTGAAAGAGTTATTTTTGCTCTTATGTGTACTAACATTTCAGGAAAATCAAACTCTAGACTACAATGACTTCAAATCAAATTCAGCATGAGGTACTTTGTGTATTTAAAAACTTGTATTTTTTTTTAATTAAATTTGAGAGGGAGTGATTGTAATTGAGTGAATACACACACACACTTTAGGAGATCTTGAGAAGTTTGTATTGATCGTACGGGATGAACATAGTTCATACGGAACGAACATAGTTCGTACGGGACGATCAAGTCAGTTATCTTCTCATAAGAGCAATGGAATGAACAGAAATTGAAGAAAATTTTTCCAAGTCCTGATCATCCAGGACAAAATGTATTTGTCCAAGGACAAAATATTCTCTGGAAAATTTTTGTTCAAGAACGAAGTTTATTCGTTCCAGGACGAGTTCTGGAGTACTATCGTCCAGGATGAAGTGTATTCATACCGGGATGATTTGCTCTATGTAAAACTTTCGTTTGGATGAACCTTAAATTCATCCCAGGACGAAGTGAACCGACTCTGAAAATTAAGTGTCATTTTGTAGTTTTTGGGAACAGACCTATGGAATAATCATTCGTACCTTGTTCATACGGGACAATGTGTGTGTAAGAAGTCATTTTGTACCCATATACATTAGGTTCGTTTCCAACGCATTTAAGTAAAATCATCCAGGATGATCCACGATCGTACGGAACGATCAAATTCGTATTAACTTGAAAATTTGCAGTTTTTTAATAGTTTTTTGTGTCTTTCCTATAAATAGTCCAAACTAA
>NW_021469402.1:0-235 GCF_001605985.2 Dendrobium catenatum | reverse complement strand
AAAAATATAAAAAACATAAAATCTTTGAAATAAAAAAATAAAATATGGATTCCTTACAGCAAGACGAGCAAATATTTCAACTGGCCCTACGGACGAAAATCGCACAACGACCTCCAAATTTGAGTTTTCTTTCTCTCTCCTCTTATTTCTCTCTCATTTTCTTATTCCATATCTCTATTGCCAAAGTAATGAGGAGAAAAATGGATTTTATAAAATCCTAGTGCTTTAAGATATT
>NW_021469401.1:0-734 GCF_001605985.2 Dendrobium catenatum | reverse complement strand
AACTATTAACCCACTCATTTGCTTATTTACTTTAATTGCACTATTATATGATGAGTTTCACCTTGCGCGATGACTGGAGGTTAGTTGTCTGTGGGATGGTGGTGGCAGAGGGGTTTCACTTAATGTTCAAGGGGCCAAACACCATCTAAAAGAACATATATTTGGAGGTGGGTGAATTGGAATAAATGCTAGGAAGATAAAATAGAGATGAGAGTAACTAGACTGGAGACTCATGCATATATTTCTAAAAAGATTGCAGCAGCTGGATCATTTTGGCAGTAAAAGCGGCAATGATGAATTTTCAGGAAGTGAAGAGAGGCGAAGTGGATATTCAGTGACAGTGGAGAAGATAAGCGTGAAAGATGAGCATATACATGCGAACAAGAAAAAGATTTGAAACAGATCCTCGAAGCAAAATGGACGCGTGCGAAATCCTTCTATCAGATTCTAACTGGTAACAGGTGAACTCAATTTTGCCTAAGGTGAAAAGAGGCGAATGTAGAAGATAAACGATTACATGCAAAACAAGAAAAAAAGTCGAAGATTAAAACGCTCTCCCTCCTTCATAAGTGGCGCGCGCGACATAGTCGGTCTCAACTGATTACCGGCGGAGGAAATAGGCTTAACTTTTGAAGCAGAAGTGGCTCATCGGGCTTTTAGCAATTTGAATACTTATACATAGTTATATTTTAAGCACAATAACTATTAACCCACTCATTTGCTTATTTACTTTA
>NW_021469400.1:0-255 GCF_001605985.2 Dendrobium catenatum | reverse complement strand
TCAGATGAAGGAATTTTTATTAGATACTCAAGTGTTAGAAAATATTATAGGATATTCAATAAAAGAACTTTGGTATTTAAAGAGACCACACATGTTGTATTTGATGAATCTAGAAATTTGGAAGAGCCAAATGTTATTGAAGATGAGATTGAGGATAACTCCCAAAAGATTGATAGAATAAACTTGGAAGAAAATGTGTAAGAGAATTTGGAGAGAGAAAATCCCTTTGCCTAGAGATTTGAGATTTTCTAAAAA
>NW_021469399.1:0-273 GCF_001605985.2 Dendrobium catenatum | reverse complement strand
CGAGAGAGAACTTTCGATTAAGGCTAGTCGTCAATCTGATGCATAAAGAATACGTGTTATCTGGCATATAGTAGCAGCATAGGTTTTAGGTATTTGAAATGTTTGGAAGTTTGGGAATTTGGGCAATTTGATATTTAAAATAGAAATTACACCATCTTGCACTTAAAGCGGATGGTGGGGGAATGGATGATAAACCCGATCAAGATCACATGGTTCCGCATCCCGGGCCATCGTGGACCCTGGTCTATTTAGTCAGAGGAGGTAGTCGACCCA
>NW_021469398.1:0-264 GCF_001605985.2 Dendrobium catenatum | reverse complement strand
TCCTGTGTGCGATTCTGAGAGCGTGAGAATACCGACTGATAGGAGTTTGTTTTTGTATCGTGAGAGGCGGTTCCTTGCGATCGTGGGAGCGACGTGGGTGATTTCGATCGTGGGCTGAGGTGGAGTCGGTTGGGTATGTAGGCTGGGATCGGCCTGGTCCGAACGAAGGTGTCGGGTTCTCTGACAGTTAGAGGTCAACAACTAGTTGGGCCCACTCACTCACACTCGAAATAATTTGGCTTATGGAGAAAGCATTCACAATCT
>NW_021469397.1:0-1002 GCF_001605985.2 Dendrobium catenatum | reverse complement strand
GTAGAGCGAGAGTGATGGGTTATCATGCTTAGGGAAAGCAACATTGGATATTGAGATTATTGTTCTATCAATCTTACCTTACCTTATGTTCTACACAATGCATTGGACGGATAATGAAAGCCTCGTGGTATATCGACAGTGGAGTTGGTGGATATCGTTAGCAAATAAATGCATGAGTGTATGTCAATGTGTTCTGACAATCCGCTTGAGCAACAAGCTGGGGCTAACGAGATATTTAGATGTTGCATGCATGTATGGACGAAAGACAATGATTGTGTACTTTGATATTTGCATGTAGAGGCGATGAAGGTAGACGACAAAATAACTGAAAAATTTTTAAATGCTAAAGGCTGTAAATACAGCCAGCCATCCGACCGCCCTTCTTGCCCGCGTCGAACCGAAGCCGAGCTCGCCTCTTGTGCCTTGCTCGATGTCTCTCCCTACAGTTACTGGGATTTCTCGATTCTTTCCCTAATCGATTGGATTCTCCTGCCTATTACGTCCCTCTCGTGCTATTTGAACCTAATAGGGAACCTAGGGCAGTGAATACTGTTTTCTTCTCTCCTATAGCAGCCGTCGAATCCTCCCTTTCCACTCCCTCCTTGCTTCTTGCTCGCATCAACCGCCTAAATGAAGTTTTCCCTTCAATAGTGAGTTCAAACTCTCTTTTCCCCCTCTCATTCCTTCATTCTTCTTCATTGCCAAGGTGTAGTATAGATGCTCTCTTTATGATTAAGGTTGATTAGGATATTCCTCTTTATGCCTCGTTGAACGTGCTTGATGTTATTTTAGTTTTCGTACTTGTAGTATCGTCGCTTTAGTTGAATCGAGCGAGCCACTTTTATGGTTGGATTTTGTGGAACCATTATAAGGACAATTATTTATTTTCATGTAGACGTATCATTCTTTGTTAGGGGCATAATTCTTGCCAATTGTATTAGGTTCCTCATAACTATTTAAATTTCCAATTCAATATTAACTTCTATAACATGTCAAATATGT
>NW_021469396.1:0-496 GCF_001605985.2 Dendrobium catenatum | reverse complement strand
TATAGCCATAACTTTGACATCAAATTTATTAAGTAGAGAACGTAATTTTTTTTAACATTTTCAAAGTTTGAAACATCTCTACCTAAAGCATGGAAAATATCACTATCTAAATAAATCTATCACAAATATCTATTCCAGTTGTATAGGTCAAAATTCTCATATTGCCTTCATACGTTAAAACACAAAAAAAGAAATTTAAAGATTTAACATTTAGTTGAGCATAATTTTTTTCTTCTCTACTCTATTAAGTAAAAGAAATATTTATTTTTAATCCTTTAATAAATTATGATGGTATAGAATAGTCAGTTTGAATCATATGCCACTTATGAATATCCATTGATTACAAAAAAGTAGACATGCAGATTTTCTAAAAATCAAATGAAACATTATCAAACAAAAGAGGAATTGATTGACTAAAGGAAGTTCCATCACCCCTTTGCTTCATACTAAATCCAAATAAATATTTTATCTACATAAATCTAGATAATGAGTAGAT
>NW_021469395.1:0-226 GCF_001605985.2 Dendrobium catenatum | reverse complement strand
ATTAGACATTTGAAGGCCTTAGTGATGTCGGAATTCTATGATCTTGGGCTCACTGGATTCGTCTTGTCGAGCCCTTCGATTTGAGTATAAGCTCGTCAAAATCGGAGTCCGTTTGGTAACTCAAATAGTGGTTTGAACCTCCAACAGCGCTTCAGATCCATGATTTGGACTCATTTGGACTCGGATTGGGCCGAATTTGGTGTTGTTGGATTCGTATTTCCAAGAC
>NW_021469394.1:0-475 GCF_001605985.2 Dendrobium catenatum | reverse complement strand
AACCGTGTGGAATCCTCCTCCACACTCCCTTGAGTCCCCCCTCATAGGATCTTCTCCATCTCAGACTTCACCCATTCCTCACTCCCTTTCAAGCTCTCTCTTCAAGTTACCCCCAAAAGAACAAAGCTACAATGGCTACCAAAGACACTTGCTAAAGCTTAAATAAAAGATCTCAAAACTAGCTCATTAATGTTAGTTGCCGACTTTATTATCCAGGACGATAGACATATCATCCTGGCCGATCAGTACAAATTAAGCTCATCAGCCCAGGATGATTTGGGACAATCAGAAGAAAATTGGTTACATCGTCCTGGACAATATCACGATCATCCAGGATGATTAGTTTAAAATCAATTTCAATCATCATGATCATTGCCCGGAATAGATGTTGGCCGATATAAATAGTCCAGGCCATCATCCCGGCTGATCCTACAATCGTCCCGGACGATGTGATCGTATCAATCAGCCATTAATG
>NW_021469393.1:0-542 GCF_001605985.2 Dendrobium catenatum | reverse complement strand
GTTATTGCACGACAACTTTCCCTCCAATCTCCATTGCACAACTACGATCCTTTCGACCATTGTTTCTTGCTAACCAAGGTCCATCCCATATATATCATATGATACTAGTACTTTCTACCTCAGTTACCTGATAATGTCCCTCTGGCCTTTGTTGTCTAAGTACTATCATTATGATCACTATTTCCCACTAACTATGATTCCTCCTACTTTCATCGCCTACAGACTATAGTCCCTCAAAACTGTGTCACCCGATAATAATCCCTTTGGCCTCCGTTATCTAGCTATAATTCATTCGACCTTCGTAGCCAAACTATAGTCCCTTCAACCTCTTTTGTCTGACTACGACCCTTCCAACCTCTATCACCCTATAACAATCCTCTTGACTTTAATTGCATGGCTATTATCCATTAAACCTCTAATAATTATGCTTTCTTTGACCATCTTCGCCTGCTGTCTACGATCCCTTCTCCCTTTGTTACCTAATAATAGTTTCTCAAACCTCTGTCATGTGACGCCCCAGGCATCCATAGTGAAAGGATTCG
>NW_021469392.1:0-215 GCF_001605985.2 Dendrobium catenatum | reverse complement strand
TGTGATAAACTCTCAAAAATAAAGACTAATGAGTTTGTAATGAGGATGATGGGAGAGATAAATTATTTTCTTGGTTTTACTGTAAAATAAATGGAAGATGGAACATTCCTTAGCCATACTAAATAGATCAAGGATATTTTGAAAAAAAAAAATATGAAGATGGATCTTCAGATAAATATTTTGCATGAAACCTAGTGAAACTATATATGACATAA
>NW_021469391.1:0-1360 GCF_001605985.2 Dendrobium catenatum | reverse complement strand
CTTAGAGAACATCATATTCATCTTGATCATCTCTATGTTATATGCTAAATTATGAACATGCAGGTAATTAATTACTTAACAAATCATTAGATGCACTACACATGTTTATACAATTATACTTAACAAATCATTAGATGAGACATTAGTTGAACCAAGTATTTTGAATCATTCATCAGATGATGAAGTATGAAAGCACTTTAATAATATGCATTAAAGTTTGCTTTTAAATTGTAAAATGTAGGCATGAATTATCTGTGAATAGTTTCACATCATAGAGTCAAATTACCTAATCTTATTCCCAACCAAATTAGTATGAATATTCAACTTAAAACAATTGGAATTAGGACAGGACCAAAATAAAATCCTATTAACTGAGGAATGCAAGGGATCAGAAGGGTTAATCCCAAAAACCTCAATAGTAAAAGAAAACTTATCAAAGCTCTTGTAGGATAAAAGATTAGCCGAGAAAAGAGAAAAAGTTTCTCCTTAATTCTAGCAATAATACTTTGATGATTCATAACAGTATTATTAAAACAGGAATCATTTCTAGCTAACAAGATAAACCAAACAATAAGAAGAGGGATAACATTACGAATATGGCCCTTCACACTAACCATCCAGTCCTCAAACAAATTAAACACTGAACAGGTAGGACCCCCACAATTAACATGAAACAAATCCTCAAAGTAATTCCAAACCTTAACAGCAATAGGAGAAGAGACAAACACATGTTGAACAGTTTCTAAGTTAGAGCAGCATTGACATTTAGAAGTGATAAACAAACCTTTATTCCTTAGCAGATCATCCGTAGGAACAAACTTCTTAAGTATCCTCCAATTAAAGACAAAAATAGTGGTCGGAATGCTCTTGTGCCACATCATTTTAAAAGGCTTAGAAGACAATTTAATGTTTCTAAACACATGCTAAGCTTGTTTAGTAGAGAAAAGACCATCTTTAGTAAAATTACAAAGCAAAGCATCTTTAGCAAAACGATTAATAGAAATATTAGTAATCAAGTTAATAATAGAATCCGGAATAACAACAGAAAGCTTATCCACATCCCAACTAGTATCCGAAAAGAAAAAATTAAATCTAACCGAACTCAAAGAATTAGAGGTAAGGAGAGCATCAATAGAGGATCCATTAATCCAACGATCTTGCCAAAAGAAAACGTTACCCTCCCCAAGACCCCAAACTAAACAAGGTTCAATTTTCCACTTAACCTAAATCATACGATGCCAAACTTTAGAATTACCTTTAAAATAAAAACAAATGGAGGGATGGGTATCCCCACAGTACTTGGACCTCATGAAGTTAGCCCATAAAGAACTATTAACCCTTAAGTTGTACCACAGTTTAA
>NW_021469390.1:0-998 GCF_001605985.2 Dendrobium catenatum | reverse complement strand
GGGAACACTCATAAAGAAGATGAGTGTGATTATTACGGTATTCTGAATGAGGTTCTTGACCTGGAGTACCCAAGAGAAGATGAGAACTTTATATGCTAGTTTAACTGTTAATGGTATGATCTAGTATAGATTAGAGGCACAAGGGTTCATCCTGCATATGATTTAGTAGATATAAAACATAGTAGAAGATACATGAAGTTTAATCTATTTGTATTAGCAAGTAAAACTATTCAAGTTTATTTTAGCAAATATCCTAGTGGTCGTAGGGATAAATAAGACTCGCTAGCTATCAAAAAAATAAAAGTACGGGAAATAATTGATCAACAATATGTTTGTTGGTGGAATTTTGAAAAAAATAGATTTTAAAAAATATTAGTTTTCTTTGGGAATTTTAAAATTAAGATTGAATTCTAATTCTAAAGTCAAATCAACTCGGTAGAAAAAGTATAACACCCCGAAGGATGAATATAAAATTTCATAACGATATTCAGACTTAGAATTATGAAACTCATCTTGAATATCATAACTAGATCCTAAAAAAAAACTTCGTATAACCCCGAGGGAGCAAAGTGAAGTTTTAACTAAATATCCAATTATAACATTTAAGAAGTACGATCGTTGAGTTCACATCCCAAGCCTTATCAAAGAAGGATGTATCTCCCAAAAGGGAGATATCACTATTCAATGATAATACTTCTAATGTAGTAACGACGATCATTTTAATTTTTCCCAAGGAAGTCTAATAAAATTTTAGAAAAAATTAATTTTAAAATCAAGTGCGTGTGTGGTTCCAAATCTCTTACGAGCGCAAGCCCTCGTAGTTAATTATATCATAGGTAGATATAATCTCCTACGAAAACTCTCGATTAAAATAGTGACAGAATTTTGTTAGATTTTCTAGGAGTGATATCAAAAATGGATGAAGTTTGGAAAATTAAGAGGGAATGGATCAAGGTTGAACAGTTATTAACAGAGTTAAGGGAAGAGAGGTAGGGGAC
>NW_021469389.1:0-290 GCF_001605985.2 Dendrobium catenatum | reverse complement strand
AAAATCTAAAATATGAAAGCTTATTTATTTATTTTTTATTTTAAAAATAAATTCATTTGTTTTAAAAATTACTAAAAATAATTGTAGTTATTTTAATATTTTAAAAAAAATCATTAAACCTCAGCCTGATGATACCCCAAAATAGAAGATAGGCCGATTTGAATCAACATGATAGTTCTTCTATCCCTTAGCTCTATTGAGATGTATGAGAAAGTGAACGATAAGCCCCACATTAGAAGTTAAATAAGACTTTATGAAGTATCAAAACAAGTCAAGATGGTGACCCAATT
>NW_021469388.1:0-216 GCF_001605985.2 Dendrobium catenatum | reverse complement strand
GGAGGCTCGTATCAGTTAATAGATTGTAAAGGAAATGACCCAATGCTACCTGTCAATGGGCGTTTCCTTAAGAAATACTATGCTTGATGTAACTCATCTTATCAATTAATAAAATTTCCCTTTCTTGATGAGCAACTCGATTCTTTCCCTTTTAAGTTCTTTCATCTCATTTTTAAACGCTCTTCGCCTTTTCCTTAGGGTTGGATCATTCCCTCC
>NW_021469387.1:0-293 GCF_001605985.2 Dendrobium catenatum | reverse complement strand
AATCCAAACAAAAGCTCCATTCTCTATTCCAAGAACTGTAGGCAAGCTGATGACATTTGCGAGTTGCTTAACATCCAAAGGGCTACTTCTCCTATTAAATACTTGGGGATTCCTATTTTCACAAAGAAACTTTCTCAAGCACATTTCCAGCCGCTTATCACGAAAATCACTAAAGCTTTAGATGGTAGCAAGGCTAAAGCTCTTTCCTTTGGGGGGAGAATTCAATTTCTTAAATATACCATCTTAAATACTATTGCTTATTGGTTGAGAAGTTCTTCTCTTCCAAAGTATTG
>NW_021469386.1:0-252 GCF_001605985.2 Dendrobium catenatum | reverse complement strand
ATGTCTAATGAAACCTTCTTATTAGAAGTCTTTCATAAATATACCCCACTCCAAATGAGAAAAAGAGGCACTTGATTGTTTTGTGTCGGGAGGGGTTTTTGTAGTCAATTTGTGCGAGATTTTCGTATGTTATTTCATTTGAAATTTTTCATGAATTGTTTTAGAATTCATAGCTTTATGATTAGCTTGATGTGGTAGATTCGTTGATGTCTTTCTGAGAACGAAGTGGTATTTCGTGGGGGGAGGTCGTCT
>NW_021469385.1:0-342 GCF_001605985.2 Dendrobium catenatum | reverse complement strand
TTATTTTCTAAGCCAAAATTTTTAAACTGCTACATACAGATTTTGCATTCAATCGAGTCAATTAGCATGCATCGCATTAGCAACAAATTTAAAAGAGTCTAATATTTAATTGCATTACTTAGACATTGAATACCCAACATGAGTCTAAGGGGCCAATTAGGATCCGCTCTAGATGTCGGCCCCGTTCTCAAAAACATATCTTAAATAACGTCCCTATCACTCTACATAAAAAGACCGGATTCATATTTTAAAATCGTTTAGGTGGTTTAGCTGGCTCCCCAATCCAGGCCGGGGTAAGACCAGGCTCGCATTGCACTAGCTAGGTTCGGGGTGCTAATTTTT
>NW_021469384.1:0-216 GCF_001605985.2 Dendrobium catenatum | reverse complement strand
TTTTGACCCTTCGCCTTTGATGGGGCAAAGCAAAAGTTAGATAACAAAAGAGGGGAAAGGGTTTTAACACCACCATCCGCCATTTTAATACATCTCTCATCCACACACTTCCTCTCTACAAAATCAAATTTCTTTTCTTTTATATTTTTCTCAGTAGTTCCTACGACTACTGGAGAGGAAAGTGGCTCAACATCCTTCTGCGAAGCATCCAGGTCA
>NW_021469383.1:0-294 GCF_001605985.2 Dendrobium catenatum | reverse complement strand
CTGTTTGCTTTATTGCTCCTTGGTGCCATGAGTTACCAATGTTTCCTTCAGAATTAATGTGGGGTTGATTTCCGAAATGGGGTGCTTTTTCTCGTTACTGTGCTGCTTTGGAATTTCCGCCTGTTTGCTTAAACCGTGAGGAATTTCCTGTGCTGGAAACAGTGATTTTCTACCCTGCTGTTTGGGATTCCTGTGCAGGAAATTTAAGGCTTTTATCATTCCATTTATGGGGATTCTTGGGGCTGTTTGGTAGCTGATTGGGGAGGAATTCCAAGAGTTTTTTACTGTTTTCTG
>NW_021469382.1:0-270 GCF_001605985.2 Dendrobium catenatum | reverse complement strand
TGTAGATCCAGTCATGGCCGTCTTCCCCCTCGAAAACAGGCATCTTTAATTTCCTCACCTTGGGATCTCCCTGGTATCCTCCATAGCCTCCCATTCCCCTCAGAGGAGGCATTCCCCAATTGTCCCGATCGTCCCTCCGACGAATATACTCTAACCCCTCTTCATACTCATTTCTCCTCCCTTCAACCTCATCACCTCGACGCTGAATACCTTCAAATTCAGCACCTCGACGATGACGTTCCTCCCTTCTTCCTTCAAAATCCCCCCTCG
>NW_021469381.1:0-846 GCF_001605985.2 Dendrobium catenatum | reverse complement strand
TCGCTTGACATGTTAAAGATGACAATGTTTGTAAAGTTTTATTATGTCAGGCTGCAACAGAATTTTTCATCATGTATGTTGATGTCAAAGAAAAAAATGTAAGTGAAGATAACATTGAGCCTCCAAATTCAGAAAGATATGGAACTTCAACCCAAGTTGAAAGGGTTGATGTGGTTAGTACTTCAAGGTTCGAAGCAATAGAAGAAGCCCTTTATTAGTGAGTTTCCTATATCATGTTTCACAAATAGACATGTAGTAATTTATCTTATTGATTAATTAATGATAAATAATATTTTTAATATAATGATATTGAGAACCAACAGATGTAGGAACCTCCATTAGCGTCTGCACAAACAGTCCCTTCATATCATTGTGATTATGAGACTATGAGTATTGGATCTAGTGAGCAGTGTTTTGATTATGATGGCGCTGATATATTACCAGTGGGTAACGATGGAGATGCGGTTGATAATGAGGAGATTAGAAATATTATCCAAGATTATTGTTGTAGATCAGTCGGTAGTACGGATACAATGGTGGCAAATGATGATTACGCCGAGACTTGTAGGACAACACAACAATGGGATCAGGAAGTTGACATTGATGGTGGTTACGATGCGGTGATAATAGAGGATGAATTCTCGATTCTGAATGACTTAATAGAAGGAATGTGCTTCACAAGAAAGACTGATATGCAATTTGCGTTACAAGGATGGGCAATTAAAAATAAGGTGCAATATATTGTCATCGCATCGAATACGAAGAAATTTATAATTGTTTGTGCAAAGCATGGTTACCCGGTATATCCTTGCTTATGGCGACTTCACTCTGCTCAGAGTAAACGCT
>NW_021469380.1:0-338 GCF_001605985.2 Dendrobium catenatum | reverse complement strand
TTCTTATATCCTTAAGCTGATCGGCCCGGCCGATCGCTAAATCGTCCCGGGATGATCAGACCAAAACAATCGTCCTGGACGGTTCCCAGGACTTTTCTCAGGACGATATTTTCTACAGTGCAGATCGGCCTGGCCGATATCACTATCGTCCTGGACGATCCTGGGAGGAAAATCCAAACTAGAGAGGAACAGTGAGGGAACGAGGTCTCACAATCTCCCCACCTTAGAAAAATGTGGTCTCGACATTTTCCTACAGGTGCGAGACAAAAACGACGCAAAATAAATCGATTTAAATCCAAATTCAAATCAAAACTCGTCGAAATCCATACAAACACACA
>NW_021469379.1:0-865 GCF_001605985.2 Dendrobium catenatum | reverse complement strand
TATATATATATAAATATAATGAAACATGTATTTGGAAAACCTCGAAAATTCCATTAAATACCAGCGGAATTTTTTGGGTAACCATCGGAAACTCTTGCGCCTAAATCGGCTGTCAATCTGTCGGTTTAACAGCCGGTATTTGATGATTTTTTTGTAGTGATGCAAGTCAGAAAGTTTTATAATATTGTATTTCAGTATAAAACAGCTGAAAAATAATATAAAAGCTTGTAACCGCACCTCTATGATGATGTATTTTTTTTATTCAGAAACATTAGAAATGTAGAAACTGGAATTAGGCCTTTGAGCATTGCATAACTTTTTGATATCAAACGTATATAATTTATCTGAAAAATTCTGGTTAGAGGCCATCTGTAAGGTTTTGTTTATGATCTCATATTAGTTTGTAAGATGGAAGCAACCAATCAAACCAAGAATTTGTTTGAAATAAATGGACATTTGTTTAGGAAAAGTGTTTTGATAATCAGTATCAAACAAGGAAAAATGTTTTGATAACCAAACAAGTGCTAAGAAATTTACGATAAATGTAGCACTCTTTATGTATGTAACATCTAAAATTAATTGTTTATTATATGATACTCAAAATTTGTAAATAAAAATAAATATAATACCATCCATTTCAATTTGTGATCACGCCTTTTGTCAGCCATGCAATTTGGTTGTGTCACACTTCAAATGTGAAATCATGTTGTGCTCGCTCGTTGGCTATTTGTTTCTCATTAGGAATTCGAATTTCAACATGATGTTGTTGGGCTTGTCACCCATTGTCAATGAGATTGTGTCACCCTTGACATGCACTTGTTCATCATTGTACGTTATCGTCGCTAGTCACAACTTTTTCGTCTCA
>NW_021469378.1:0-325 GCF_001605985.2 Dendrobium catenatum | reverse complement strand
GGAGCAGGATATTGAAGCTGGTATTTAGATTCTAGAATATAGGCAATGAGGTGTCCTAGAGCAAGATTGGGTTTCCTCTTATGACCTGGATCGCGGATTGTTGTTAAATGCTAAATATAGAAGGTAGAAGTGGAGTGATGTGGTCAGTAGCATTGAACTCCCTAGGGCTAGAATGTAGAAGGTAGTAAGTGAATGAAGTGGAGTGATGTGGTCTCAGTCCCCGACTTTTTGAATAATAGAAGTGCGAAGGACATGTTGGATTGTCCTAGCATTTTTGAGTAAAGAGCAAGTCTCTCCAACATGAAAGTGTGCGTTTGTGTGGCGA
>NW_021469377.1:0-299 GCF_001605985.2 Dendrobium catenatum | reverse complement strand
GACAGTGGAGGAATACAGAAAGAAATTCGAGAGCCTGATGGACGACATGGAGGGCTTATCGAATAGCACGTTGGGGGGAAACTTTATGAAGGGGCTCAAGCCAGAAATTAGGGATGCTGTGAAGGTCATGAGACCGAGAGACTTGAGGGAGGCAATGGAGTTGGCTCAGCTGGTGGAGAACCAGAAGACCAATGCTCGAAGTTGGCGGAACAACCACTCAGGAGGTCCCACTAGGACAACTACCACTTACTTGGCTCCAAAAGGGCAAGCCCTAGTGTCCCTAGAGAGAGTGGAAAGGA
>NW_021469376.1:0-250 GCF_001605985.2 Dendrobium catenatum | reverse complement strand
TCGGCTACACGCCGGTGGCTACGACCGCCGGTTAGCCGCTGGTACTATTTTCGGCAGTCAAACAACATGTTTGTACCGGCGATCGGATGGCCGGGAAGCCTCCGATAAAAACACTAGCGATAACCGGTGGTGTAGACTGCCAGAACACCATCGGTGAAATAAACCGTCGGCAACTGTTTTCAACACCATTTTTTCTGGCGGTTTGACAACCGTTGAAAAGCCGCTGATGTGACGCCCCAGGCATCCATAG
>NW_021469375.1:0-254 GCF_001605985.2 Dendrobium catenatum | reverse complement strand
GAATAATAATATTATTTATTACATTATCCGGTTCGATTGGTCGAACCGGTGAAATCGTGAAATCTCATTTTCTGATTCGTTGTCTGGTCTGATTTCACAATCTTGTGTAAAATAGTAATTAATGACTAAAGATAATTAAAAATGGCTAAGACAAGAAACCACGAGACATTATTCGGTGATCTGCAAGAGAAATATCAGTCACCCTTCCTCTTTAGAAGAACTAAATCTGCTTTAAATACATTGCTATTGATGAT
>NW_021469374.1:0-223 GCF_001605985.2 Dendrobium catenatum | reverse complement strand
GGACCCCGCTTGACCACCGCCATCCGCGTGGTCGAACCTGGCTGTGACGCGTGGAAAGTTAGCCGCCGGCTGACTGTGTATTTAAAGCTTTTAAATAAATTTAAAAAATGCAGAGAGCTTCAAAAATCCATAGGAATTTCAATTCTTATCCATTTTTGGAGTTCTTGGGCTTGTTTTGTTCATATTTTTAATAACTATATTTTAAAAATATTAAAAAATTATT
>NW_021469373.1:0-238 GCF_001605985.2 Dendrobium catenatum | reverse complement strand
TAAACAACTCTCCAATCAAGCTAGCATTTCAAAGCCTAGAAAGATGAAACCTTCAAAAAGGAAGACTAAATTGAAGAAGCCCAAGGAGAAAATGACTGCAACTCAGAGGGTTATCGACAGTTTGGATGAGTACTATCAAACTGTGAGGCGATCTATCAAGCTTGTTGATTTCATGGCAGAGCTTAAAATAGATGAAGCCGAAAAGGAAGACGAGAATTCTCTTCCCAAAGAAGTATGT
>NW_021469372.1:0-263 GCF_001605985.2 Dendrobium catenatum | reverse complement strand
AAAAAGAGGGGCAAATGAGAATAATAGGTATGTATTGAGGTTGGCATTTTTTTCCCATATTATGATCGTGTGCACCAATGTTTCATTTGGTTGTTCTAGTGTGTAGGGGACCAGGGGTGTCAATATTTGTCATGAACCAAAAATTCGACCAAAAAATTTTGGGTTTAGGTCAACTCTTTTGAGAAACAGGTCGGGCTCGGGTTTGAGATTTTGACCTGTTTGTAAAATCGGGTCTGGTTCAGGTTGAACCGAATACTCGAAAC
>NW_021469371.1:0-260 GCF_001605985.2 Dendrobium catenatum | reverse complement strand
TAATCAGCAAAAAGCATACACCAAGGTATATACTCTTTCAAATGACTAGTGAGAACATCCATGACTAAAGCAAAAAGATATGTAATCCAACCAAAATAGGAAAATACTTTATCGAACCACCTTGTGAATGTGAGCTCTCTCCAAGCTCTCCTTCACAAAAAATATGACTCTGGCTGCCCAAAGACCCTTACTATAGGATATAACAAGAGTTTATAAATATGGATTTTCAAAACCTTAATTTTCAATTTAAATCTTTCGAT
>NW_021469370.1:0-788 GCF_001605985.2 Dendrobium catenatum | reverse complement strand
CGATTTTTGTCCGCCGGCAAACCGCCGGCTTTATTTGCCGCTGTATAAAGCCGTCGGAAATTATTTTCCTACGTCATTTTTTCCGGCGGCAAGAAAGTCGCCAGAAAATTAAAAATCGTCGGAAACTGCTCAAATTCCGCCAGAAAAAGTCGTCGGAAATGGGTGATTTTCCTGTAGTGTTTAGAGGATATAAGCGATGTTGTGTTCCAAAAAATTTTGCTCGGAATAGCTTTTAAACCTTTACAATGTAAATGATCTATTTTTATTATAAAAAAATAATCAATTTAAGTTTTACTATATCTATTTATATAAGTGATGAGATGCCAATCTCTTTCTTAAAAAAGATAATAGCAATTATAAATTCAAAAAATAAAGAAAAATCTGATATGGTCTTTCTACCTTTATTAGTGGCTCCAAACACATATCTACCCTCACTATAGGAAAATCATCAATTACCACTAGAATTTTATAGCAGCTTTCTAGTAGTTAATTTTTCGGCTCCTTTCCGGCAATTTTTTTAACAGAAGATAACGAGATAGCTTTTTTGGAGGAAATATTTGGCTGTTTCTTTCAGGCGTAACTTTTTAGCGGCATTTCTCACAACTTTTCTAGATTTTTGGTAGATTTAAAATAATTTAAGTAAAATGATTAAAAAGTTAAGTATTTAAAGGAATAAACAAAACTATTAAAAAAATAACTAATTTAAGTTAACTATTTCATTAATTTAAGTAAAAAGATTTAAATTAAAAATTATTATTAAAATTAATTTTAATTTTTTTTTAGTAATT
>NW_021469369.1:0-427 GCF_001605985.2 Dendrobium catenatum | reverse complement strand
CTAAATCCAATACATGTTATTTCAACCAAAGGACTTGAGCCACACAACTTCCAAGAGCAATGTATTCAGCTTAAGCAGTGGAAAGTGCAACAGAGTTTTACTTCATACTAGACCAAGAGACCAAAGATTGTCCAATGAATTGACAAGTTCCAGAAGTGCTATTTCTATCCACCTTGCATCCTGCAAAATAAGAGTCAGAAAAACCAATAATCTCAAAAGAAGTGATACGTCTAGGGTACCAAATCCCTAATCCTTGTGTCCCCAAAAGGTATCTAAAACTCCTCTTAACAGCAGTCATGTGGGATTCCTTAGGGTCAGCTTGAAACCTAGCACAAAGGTAAACACTAAACAAGATGTCAGGTCGGCTCGCAGTCAAGTAAAGTAAAGATTTAATCATGCCTCTATACTTCTTCTGATCAACAGACTT
>NW_021469368.1:0-566 GCF_001605985.2 Dendrobium catenatum | reverse complement strand
ATATCAAGTGAAGTTTATGCGTTTGGATGGATGCATCGGTTCGTCTTGAGATGAGTTTCTTTTAGGATGAACTTATTTGGAGAGTGGTTTGGACATGAAAACAAGGTTTTTTTGAATCCAAGTTTGGAAAGATCGTTTCATATACTTATAGTTCGAAGCTTGGGAAATTTTCTCTATGTTAGAAAAGCTTTGAATATTAAAAGTTTCTCAATGTCTTGGAAGTGTTTGAGATGTGGAAAGTTTTATGCGATAAGTTGAATAATATGTTGTGGATTACTTCTTAATTTGAAAACCTCATTCATGCTAGTTATGCAAGTTTGTTGGAGATATTACATGATTGTATTACTTTCTTAGCATATGATTTATCTTCTCATATGGATTCTAGCTAGGGTCTCAATATCTTTGTGTCGTCACTAGAGTGCATTGCTAATCATAAGTTTTTGACAAAGTGTTGTACATTTGGCATGAGAATAAATTCATGAAGTTGGGTTGCAAACTCTCTTAAAATGTTTGACGGTTTAATGTATAAAAGTTGGAGGCTTGTTGGAAGGTAATCATGTGTTCTA
>NW_021469367.1:0-249 GCF_001605985.2 Dendrobium catenatum | reverse complement strand
TTATCTCAATCACTTTCAAGAATTAATTATCAAAGGATTATCATATGTTTGCTTATATTTATGTTCTTTTTCTTCTCCTCTTTTTATTGTTGACAAAAAGGGGGAGAAAATATTATTTGTATCGTATCTGTGTGTTTATTTGTATCGTATCTGTGTGTTTGTTTGTCTCGTATCTGTATGCTTGTTTTGGTTTGTATCAAAAAGAAAAAAGATAAAAGATAAAATTGTTGTGAAATGACTCCTTATTTT
>NW_021469366.1:0-206 GCF_001605985.2 Dendrobium catenatum | reverse complement strand
TGCCTTAAATGGCCTAAATGTCCCAAAAAAAAAAAAATGTTCGGCTTGTTTATGTTCATAAACAACATCATGTAAAGCTCGATAAGAAGCTCATTTCATGTTCGATATGAATCTCGTGAGCAAGCTCCTTAAATAACTCATTTAGTGTTTGATATTGAAATCAATTAAATCCTATTGTAAATTGTTGAATTATTTAATATAAATAT
>NW_021469365.1:0-362 GCF_001605985.2 Dendrobium catenatum | reverse complement strand
ACGACTTTTTTACTG
This sequence comes from Dendrobium catenatum, assembly GCF_001605985.2. Lineage (NCBI taxonomy): Eukaryota > Viridiplantae > Streptophyta > Magnoliopsida > Asparagales > Orchidaceae > Dendrobium > Dendrobium catenatum. The sequence continues at coordinate 347 of NW_021469365.1, read as the reverse complement.
CTTCTTGAAGCAGCTTTCTAATGCAAAAAATTTAATTTTTATACTAAAAAGTTGCTTCAAGAAGCAATAAAAAAACCGTCTCAAACAAAGCCTTAGTCATTGTTTGAGAAGGTTCAAGCTTTTTATAAAGTTAATCTAGAAATTATTTTGGAGATAACAAGTTGGCTATTATGATTATAGAAAAGAAAAGAAAAAGTTAAACAAAATTATGATTGCTCTATAAAAATTAAAACATCTAAAGTGGAGATGTTGAAATTATTAATGCATAATTTTCTTATATCAAATTGAAATGTTTTATGAAACCTTAACTACGTTAGATATTTTTTTTTTTGTAAATAATATAAATA
>NW_021469364.1:0-293 GCF_001605985.2 Dendrobium catenatum | reverse complement strand
ATTCCTATAATTAAATGTTTCATTAGGGGTGATACCTATACTTGAATTTAAAACTATTACTGTAAGAAAATTTGACCAGAGGTATATTACCCTTTCATCAACAAAATTTTAGAAATCTCAAAATGACTTCCAGTACCTAAATATTTTTCTCAAATTATGTGTCAGTATACTGATAAAAACCCATACTTAAATGTTATTTAGTGCCAAGACAATACTAAATGCCTTACTAAATCTTAAAATTAAATATACCATAAAATTTTCACCTTTAGTATTCCATGTAATCAGATAATTTA
>NW_021469363.1:0-428 GCF_001605985.2 Dendrobium catenatum | reverse complement strand
AGAATTTTCCCTTAAGTTTGAGGGGTACTTTTCTATCTCACAATAAGCCCAATGCATTTCTCCACTTCAACCATCCAACTTAAATTCTACTGATAATATATATCCCCATCAATTTCACCATCACTCTAAACAATAAATCCAAGATATCTAAAACGTGTACTCTTATTAAATGTCTTGATCGCGCAAAGTTTTACAATCCCCTCACTATATCTATTGCTATTAAAATTACACTCTATATATCCAGTTTTAGATCAACTTAAGTGAAAACCTTTAGACTCTAAAGTTAACCTCCATAATTCAAGTTTGCCTTCAACTCCCTCTCTACTCTTATCAATAAGAAGAAAATCATCACCAAAAAGCATACACCAAGGTACATCCTCTTACAAACGTTTAGTGAGAACATCCATGACTAAAGCAAAAAGATATAG
>NW_021469362.1:0-473 GCF_001605985.2 Dendrobium catenatum | reverse complement strand
TAAAAAAACAATCATTTGCAAAGGAATTGGAGAGAAGAGGAGAGAAAAGACAAAGGACAAACCAAGAAAATGAAGAAGTGTGAAAAGAGAAAATGGAAAAAAAAAAACTCAAATATACTTATTCAATGATGAATGGTATACTGCCAAATTAGAAATTATATTTAAATTTGTATATCATCAAAAAACTATTTTGATCAGGCACAAATTTCGATAAAGATTTGAATTAGAAGCTTCCAAAATTAATTTTGGCCACCAAGCTCCTCCTTGACTTCTACCGGGTCATCATCATACCACCAGCCATCACCAGACTTCTGCTCGGCCATCAGTCATCATCGGACTTCCGCCCAACCAATGACCATCGTTGGACTTTGCCCGACAACCAACCATCATCGAACATCTGTCTGGCCACCAACTGTCACCGGACTTCTGCCCGGCCATCGACCATCGCAGGACTTCTCTACGACCACCGACCG
>NW_021469361.1:0-310 GCF_001605985.2 Dendrobium catenatum | reverse complement strand
AACATAAAAAGCTTTCTAAGCAAGTGACTGAACTTTTGAAAAAAGGTTTAATAAAGGAAAGTCTAAGTCCTTGTGCTGTGCCTGCTTTGCTTACTCCTAAAAAAGATGGAACTTGGCGTATGTGTGTGGATAGTCGTGCTATCAATAAGATAACCATTAAGTACAGATTTCCCATGTCTAGGCTAGATGATTTGCTTGACATGTTAAGTGGTGCCAAAATTTTTTGTAAAATTGATTTGAGAAGTGGGTATCATCAAATAAGAATAAGGCTTGTGGATGAATGGAAAACTGCTTTTAAAACCAAAGAAGA
>NW_021469360.1:0-292 GCF_001605985.2 Dendrobium catenatum | reverse complement strand
CAAAGGATTCAATATCAGCCGTCCATTCAACCACTCCATATTCACCCCTGATCTCACACATATTTACAAGCCATGCCACTCTAGAAAAACTATAAATAGAGCCCTCATTATTCACAAGATGGGGGAAAGTAAAGAGAGAGAAGAAGATGAGAAAGGGGAAAAGGAGAATCCTCTCCTCCTCGACCACCGCCGGAGCTCTTCCCGCAACCTGAATACGCCGGAACTATGTCGGATATTTGGGAGAACGCCAGAATTTTGCCCAACTTCCATGGGATGCGAAAATTCTTCTCAA
>NW_021469359.1:0-243 GCF_001605985.2 Dendrobium catenatum | reverse complement strand
ATCTAGCACTCTCCAAGGAGACTTAGCAGATGATTGAATAAGCTGTACAGAGTTTAGAGGCAGTTGAGATGAGGCCTCCCAAGGCCAAGTCGACAGTTGCCCCTCCAGCTTCTTCTTTAGCACTAGTTTTTCTTTTCTTTTTTCTGTTGTAGTTCTAGATGAGCACATTTTCTTTTTACTTCTATCTGTACTAGAAAAATATGTTTAAAAAAAATGATTGTAACATCAAAAGGGAAGACAGGC
>NW_021469358.1:0-217 GCF_001605985.2 Dendrobium catenatum | reverse complement strand
AACTAAATATTTCTCTACCGCCGCGAATATTCCAGGATGCAACAAGTGGTAATTCGGCAATGACAACTAGATAATGGTATGATAGTGACGATAAGGTGATGGTCTGGTGATAGTCAAGAAGTGGTCAGACGATGGAGTTTAGGCGTTGATTCAATGGCAGTGGTCTAATAGCAATCTCGTGCTTGTTCTAAATATTTAATCTAATGGCGATCTGATG
>NW_021469357.1:0-298 GCF_001605985.2 Dendrobium catenatum | reverse complement strand
TGATATATTGACTGTTTTAAATTTATGAACTTTTATACTACAACATATGGATCATAAAACTTGTTGCCAAGTCCCCCAAGTTTTAGATAAAAAAGGTGGAGGGTTGCATTAGTTAGTCGACTGCCAATATTTAACTTTTTGAATAATCATGATATGAATCTTTTAATAAAATGTGTTAATTCTTGGGCGTTACCTGAAAGTATTGCATTGTATGGCTTGCATATATACAATGAAAAGTGTGCAATGGCTGTTGCACTAGCACCCGGGTACCATGTTAAATAGGCAAGGGTTCCTATAT
>NW_021469356.1:0-312 GCF_001605985.2 Dendrobium catenatum | reverse complement strand
GAAGAGTCAATGTAATAATGTTAAAGCAGAGGCAACAGTGAATAAAAATTGTTCTTTCGTCATGCTTCACCTTTTTTTTTTCTTCCGAACCTCCAGATTTCAGATACTTGTTGTAATTATGCTCCTATTGAGCTTAACATGTTTCTGAAAGCAGAGATGTAGACCAAATATCTACATAATTGTATAGCCTGGGTCATCAATGTAGAAAAGCATAATCTGAGAAAGTAAAGACTAAAGAACAAAGTAATCTGAATATTATTGATTTCTTGATCTTTTTACAATATGGCTGTACATCTATATATAGAACTAAGT
>NW_021469355.1:0-289 GCF_001605985.2 Dendrobium catenatum | reverse complement strand
GCTATGGAGAGTTCTTGAAAATAAAGGAGTTAATAATACTTATATTCAAATCATTAAAATATGTATGCATGAGCTATTACTTGTATTCAAACACAAGGTGGTTTGACCAAGTATTTTTCTATTTCGGTTGGATTACATCAAGGAACAGCCTTAAGTCATAGATGCTCTCACTAGACATTTGCAAGAGGATGTACCTTGGTGTATGCTCATTTCGTATCCTATCTTCCACTGAAGGTACTCCAACCTTATCACATATATTATTTTATTATTTGACCTACATGTCATTTAC
>NW_021469354.1:0-473 GCF_001605985.2 Dendrobium catenatum | reverse complement strand
GTATTAAGGGGGCTCCACCATGGATGAGGCCAGCGGCTTCTAGAGGGGGGGAATTGGATATGGGAGCAATGGAATAGCTTCCAAATTAGCACATGAAATTTAGGAAGGATTCGGATGAATTCCGTTTGAATTTGAATTTCATCATGAAAATGGACTTAAAACTTTCCTAATTTGGAAATTCCAAAATTGGAAAGTTTTTGAAATTCAAATTTTGAATTTCAAAATTGGTCTTCGTAGGGAAGGGGTTGAGGGGGTGAGGGGAGGTTGCCGGCGAGGTGGTCGGTAGAGGATGAGGTGGTGGTCAGAGGCGGTTTCCCAAGGGGCGGCGGCAATGGGGTTGCGGAGGGAATTCTTGTAGTGTAGGTGAAGAAAATGGAGGAAAATACGAACGCGATGATCGAGAACTAACCACGAGCCGCGGACTCTTCCAACGACCGGTGGGCCTTGCGAATTGCTCCCCTTGAGCTCTCTTC
>NW_021469353.1:0-214 GCF_001605985.2 Dendrobium catenatum | reverse complement strand
TGGTCCAAGTCCTCTGGGACGTCCGGGGGCATATGCTACCGGTGGCCCGTGCGTGAAGGATGGGTAGAGCTTGCTGTGTCAGCAAGCTCATTCTCTGGACGTATTGGAGGGCGTACTCTAGAAAGAGGAAGAGGGACTTCAACATGAAGAGCGTCTTCGAATCCCGGCTGGTCTCGAAGGAGGAGAATATCTTCTTGAGGTACTAGTGCTGGTC
>NW_021469352.1:0-795 GCF_001605985.2 Dendrobium catenatum | reverse complement strand
ATACGTATGAAGCTGCCTGTAGTCTTGTACTAGACTTAGAAGAGTCTAGAAGCCACACCACCAGGACTCAAGACTCTAGACCCAACCCTTTTAAGTCTTCCTCTAGTCAATCGTACAACAAACCCACTAAACCTTCTGGTAGTCGGCCTACTCCTAGCCAAACCCAACCTCGATCAGACTATAAAGGGAAAACACGAGAACGAGAGACACCCAAAACCACTGCCGGCACTAAGTGTTTTAGATGCCATGGGTACGGACACATTGCTTCTCAGTGCTCCAGCCCATTTAAGGTCACAATAATTGAGGAAGTGACGGAGGAAGAGGATGAACCTGAAACTGACTTGGTCCACCATATGGACGACGATGAGGAGTTTTTCGACGAAGAAGATACTGCTGTTGTTCACTGTCTCCAAAAGATGAACCACTTAGATCTGCAAGTTGTTAGGTGTGTCTTTTCCCAACCCAAACCTAGCGACGACTGGCGAAGGACCTCGATCTTCTACACTTTCATGAAAATAGGGGACAAAAATTGTAAGGTCATAATCGACAGCGGAAGTTGTATTAATGCTGTGTCTTCTGCTATGATCTCGAAGCTACAATTGAGGACCACTCCTCACCCAAACCCCTACAAAGTTGCTTGGATAAACTTGACCACCTTGGAAGTGAAAGATATGAGTCTTGTTCCTATCGAATTTGTTGGGTACAAGGAGAAAATCTGGTGTGATATTTTGACTATGGATGTGGGTCAAATCATCCTGGGCCGCCCCTGGTTGTTCGACAACGATGTACACATTT
>NW_021469351.1:0-496 GCF_001605985.2 Dendrobium catenatum | reverse complement strand
TAGGAAAGCTTATATACCTCTCTCACACCCGTCCATATATTAGATTTGTTGTGAGTATGGTAAGCCAATATATGAGAAATCCTATGAAGGAGCACATAGAGGTAGCATATCAAATCTTGAGATATCTCAAGAAGATTCTCGGAAAGGGGCTATTATTCAAGAAAATTGAAGATATGAAATTGATCCTTTATTCTGATGCAGATTGGGAAGGAAGCCAGGTTGATAGTCGATCGACCACAGGATATTGTTTATTTGTGTGGGGGAACCTAGTGACATGGAGGAGCAAGAAATAATTTGTTGTTTCCAGAAGCAATGCGGAATCTGAATTGAGAGCGTTATCAATTACTATTTAGGAAGGTATTTAGATCAGACAAGTATTGATTGAACTGAGAATAAAGATTGAAGGCATGATAAAGTTGAAATGTGACAATCAAGCCGCATTCAGTATGGCCAAAGATCCAGTACATCATGACAGAACGAAACATGTTACTATTGA
>NW_021469350.1:0-494 GCF_001605985.2 Dendrobium catenatum | reverse complement strand
GGCATCATTGATAGTAGGAGAAGTGTGGATGGCTAAGAGATAGGTGAAGTGTGTTGAAGGAAGTAAGAGTAAAAAATTACTTGAACACTAGATTGACATAAGCACAGTTGATTTTTAAAAATTAGATAAGACACTACCAAAAAATGGGGCTACTGCAGCACTATTTTGGACCTATACCAGCGGTTTTAACCCCTACTATTTTTCTTGCAGCGGTTCTAAACCGCTACAATATCCGCTGTAATTGCAAAACGCTGCAATGACATGATAGTGAAGAATGATGGAAGGAATGTTTTTTCCATCTTACATAAAGTCATAACGATATTATTCTGCAGCATCTCTAACTCAGTGAGAAATATAACCTTTGCACAAATTACTTTTAGGAAATGTGAAATCTCCACCACAATGCACATGACTTCATCTGAAGGTGCACATGACCGAAGCGCAATTGGTAGAATGACTTCTATTAGAATATGACAGTCATGACTTTTTAAGCC
>NW_021469349.1:0-11599 GCF_001605985.2 Dendrobium catenatum | reverse complement strand
TGACAATATAAGATAAAATAGCTAGGAACCAAAAGTACGAAAATAATTCGAGCTTACCAGAAACATATATGCTAAAATAACAAGGAACCAAAAGTACTATTAATAATTTAAGTTTACCAGAAACATTTTCTGATTATAGCCTTTGAAGGCTAATATCAATAAATGAGATGAATAGGGACAATCGAAAAAACTTTCAACATTATGTAATCAGTACCATCAATAATATTAGGAATTGCTACCTAAACCCAACTATTGGAGTTCAGCCTCATGAATTCTTCTTTAGCAGTCATTCATCATGCGTGTTGCATATGGTGTTAACTTTAGGTTCAACTTCTTAACTAATCCTTTTTATTCCATCCCTTTCATATGTTAGAAGAAATTTTTGGAACTATCGATTTGAGCTCGGATCACAAAATGAAAGTAAGAGACAAAAGCTCATCCAACCTGCTGAACGTTCAGGACATTAGGTCCTTTGAAAAAATTTGAGCAACAATTTGTTTGGCATATGAACCTAACATCCCTAATAAATTCATAAAGCATACACCAGGGTACAATCTCTTGCAAATGTCAATGAGAACATCCATGACTAAAGCAAAAAGATATGGGCTTAAGGCTGATCCTTGATGTAATCCAACTAAAATAGAAAAATACTTGGTCAAACTACCTTGTGTTTAAACACAAGTAACAGCTTTTGCATATATATCCTTAATGATTTGAGTATAAGCATTATTAACCCCTTTTTTTCCTAGAATTCTCCATAGCACTTCTCTTGGAACTTTATCATATTCTTTCTCTAAATCAATAAATATCATAGGTAGATCCTCCTTATTCTCTCTATAATTCTCCATCAAACCTCTCAATAAATGTATAGATTCCATGGTAGACCTACCCGGCATGAATCCAAATTGATTTTGAGAAACACTAGTATCATGCCACAACCTATGCTTCATAACTCTCTCTCATAGTTATAAAGTATGACTTATTAACTTAATTCCGCTATAATTCGCACAATCTTTAGCGTAGCCTTTATTCTTAAAAATAGGAATCAACAGACTCATTCTCTACTTAGCTGTCATATTTTTAGTCTTCAAAATAATATTAAAAAGTTTAGTAAGCCAAGAAATTCATTCATATTCAAAGTATTTCCACACCTCTATTGGAATATCATTAGGTCCAACAATTTTCCACACTTCATTTTCTTTAAAGCTTCTCTAACTTCAGTTTTATTAATATGCTGATAAAAACAAAAATCTTTATTTTCATTTAGGGTGCTTAGGTTACTAAAGTCAATCGCAATCTCATAATCTTCATTGAAAAGCTTCGAAAAATATATCATCCACCTTTGTTGAATATCCTCTTCTAATAAAAGCATTTTTTTATCTTCATCCTTAATACGCTTAACTTGAACTAAATCCTTATTACTCTTATCTCTTTGTTTGTCTAACTTATATGTATATATTTCACCCTTCTTAGTATACAATCTATTATATATATCATTAAAAACTAAAATCTTTATATCGCATATTGCTTTCTTAAACTCCTTACGGGCCTCTTTATATCTTATCCAATTATCGGAATTTTTACATTTAAACCAATTTTTATGATAAATCCTCTTATTTTTTATCTTTTATTGCACATTTTAATTTCACCACTAGCTATTTTTACTATTACGAACTTTTCTCTTTGATACTCCAATCATATCTTTTACAACATACTTAATATCACTAGTTACATTTTCCCACATAACATTAATTTCCTCATGCAAAGATAAAATCTTAAAATCTAATATCTTCTTCCCAAAAATATTTTTATTATATTTTTTAAAAGCCCTAGAACAATAATTTACTTTATTTTTTTCTTACCCATTCATCTTATAGTCCAAAAATAATAAACGATGTTGAGTACATAAACTTTCACTCGAAATAACTTTACAATCTTTGCAATCTAAACAATTTATTTTTCTTATAAGAAAATAATCAATATGAGTTTTAATATATTCATTTCTATAAGTGATGAGATGCTATCTTTTTTTAAATAAGATATTACTAATTACTAAATAATAAGCTAAAGAAAAATCTAATATGGACTTACCACTTTCATTAGTCGCTCCATACCTATAGCCACCATGAATGCTTTTAAAATCAGCTACCTTTCTACCAACATGTCCATTTAAATCTGCTCTAATAAAAAATTGTTCTTCAAGAGGTATCTTTTGTATTAATTATTTTAAGCCATTCAAAAATTTTAAATTTGAAGCCATATCTAAATCTACTTGAGAAGTTAAACACTTATAATATTAATAATTTTAGCATCAATAATAATCTTTAAAGTTATAATTTTATCTAATTCTATTAATTTTTATAATATTATCCTTTAAACTCTTATCTATAATCACATCCATACCATTTGTAGTATGACTCTTACCATAATACCGTACTTTAAATCCTAAACTATCAATATCCTTAGCCTTCTCTCCAACCCATTTAATTTCTTGAATGCACAGAATATTTATCTTCCTATTAATCATAATATCTATTAATTCTATTAATTTACCTATAAGGAAACCTATATTCCATATTCATATCCTAATTTTAGTTTCATGGACTAGCTTCTTTGCTCACATTCATCAATGATGTGGGAACTCTTACATATTTAACACTACACCAAGGTGTAAGTGCAACAGCCCTTACACACTTGTCTTGTATTCAGGCGATACAGCGTGTCGCTTCCAGAGAACGCCCTTGCATAAACATGCAATCCATTTAATAATTACTTCCTTAGCTCTTCCTTGAACTCATCATCAAAGTTTTCTTAATCACCTAAGGCATCAAAATAGGTTGGAGATGCGGATTAAAGTATTAAAGTCACTTTTCTAAACAAATTCCACTTCATCTATGGCATCATCATATGGTCCTTCACCAAGAACTTGAAGACTAGAAAAGATGAGACCCAAAAATGATAACTTCAACAATAGATATGGGAGAGATCCATATGAAATGTCTTTATAGATGAAGTGATGACTTCAACACTTTGTTGGAAAAATCAGATTGATGAGAAAGAGAGAGAGAGAGAGAGAGAGAGGGAGAGAGAGTTACTTCAATATTGACAAGATAAATGATGAAGGACAATGATGTAGGATCACATGTTTGGAATGATTTTGAAAAGAGCTTGCACGATTTATTGATTAGAGTAATAACAATGAGAACTATGATAGGAAACACTTGGATTTCCAAGTGTTTCACACCAAAACCAAGAGGATCCAAAGGAAAACTGCTGTCCACAGCAGGAAAACAGCCAACTGCACGAAAATCTGAGAGGGAACGTAGGAGAAAAACGTAGGAAAAACACTGCAAACACTTTGAAAAGAGCTTGCACGATTTATTGATTAGAGTAATAACAATGAGAACTATGATAGGAAACACTTGGATTTCCAAGTGTTTCACACCAAAACCAAGAGGATCCAAAGGAAAACTGCTGTCCACAGCAGAAAAACAGCCAACTGCACGAAAATCTGAGAGGGAACGTAGGAGAAAAACGTAGGAAAAACACTGCAAACACTTTCAAAATTTCCCTCCTAAACCTCCCCCCAAGCGCCCACGTGGACCTCACGCTCCGCCCGCCCCCTGTTTTCTCCGCCTGGAGTAACAGTGGACCGGTCCGGGTTGGACCGGTCCAGCCGGCCCCTCCTGGGCCGGCGTAACATTACCGCCCTCCCAAAGAATCACCTTGTCCTCAAGGTGAAAATCAGGGAATTGCTGCTTCATCCTCCCATATGGCTCCCACGTAGCCTCGTAGTCAGGAAGATTCTTCCACTGGATCAATACTTCCTTAGTATTATCTTCTTTCTGGCGAACACCCCTCAGCTCCAACGGTTCCATGATCACTTCTAACTCCTCCGTAAGTGTGGTCGGCAGCTCGGGAATAGTAATGTGGTCACCAATGGCCTTTCTCAACTGTGAGACGTGAAAAACCGGGTGTATAGTCGCCGATGGGGGTAATTTCAGTCGATAAGCTACTGCCCCAATCTTTTCCAACACTTCATAAGGACCAAAGTACCTTGGGGCCAGCTTTTCATTCCTCCTGTTGGCGACTGTCTTCTGTCTGTATGGACGAAGCTTCAAGAATACCTTATCCCCTGCCTCAAACTGGATATCTCTTCTATGCCCATCTGCTTGCTTCTTCATGATTTGCTGCGCCCTCAGCAATTGCCTCTTCAACTCTTCAAGCACTTGGTCCCTTTCCTCCAAGTACTCTTCTACTGACGAAACCGGGGTACTACTGCTCCCAAAGTGTACCAAGTGTGGGGGATCCCGCCCATACAACACCTTGAATGGAGTCATTTGTGAAGCCGAGTGAAATGACGTGTTGTACCAGTACTCAGCCCAGGATAACCACTTTGCCCATAGCCTTGGTGTCTCCGAAACAAAGCATCTTAGGTACGTCTCCAAGCTCCTGTTGACTACTTCCGTCTGTCCATCCGTCTGTGGGTGGTAGGCTGTGCTCCTCTTGAGCACTGTTCCCTGCAATCTGAATAACTCCCTCCAGAAATGGCTGAGGAATACCTTGTCCCTATCTGATACGATCGCTTCTGGTACTCCGTGCAGTCTGATCACTTCCCTGATGAAAGCTGACGCTACTGTCACTGCGGTGTAGGGATGTCTGAGTGGAATGAAATGTGCATATTTGCTAAGCCGGTCCACCACTACCAGTATCACCGTGAATCCTTCTGACCTGGGTAATCCATCGATGAAATCCATGGACACTTCCTCCCAGACTTTGTTTGGAAGTGCTAATGGTTGTAGTAAACCTCCTGGGGTCATGGCCATGTATTTGTTTCTTTGGCAGACCTCACAACCCGCCACCATCTCCTCCACGTCTTTATGCATCCCCTTCCAATAAAGTTCTGTTGCCAACCTCCTGTATGTCTTCTGAACTAAGATCACTAGCAACTTTGAACTCTGTTAAAGAGAAAGAAGTTTCTCTAAAACTTGAAGTGGAGATGATAATGAATGGTCGGCCAAGGGGAGAAGGTTTGGGAAGGGATAAGTTGATAAGTAGGTTGAGGAGGGAGATGATAATGAATGGTCGGCCAAGGGGAGAAGGTTTGGGAAGGGATAATTGGATAAGTAGGTTGAGAAGGTGAGAATAAATAAAAAAATCTTAAATAAATTTAAGATTTCTAATTTGGGGGGGGGGGGTTAGGACTTAATTTTGAATTTAATTACTAGAGGGGAAAGAGGTGTTAATGTGGAGGGAGGAGATTGGAGAGAGAGGGAGAGGGGCGGGTAGAGAGAGGGGGCCAGCGGTATGAGGGGATGGGGGAGGCTTTAATGTATTTCCAAAAGGAGAGCTTCTCCTTTAGAAATAAATCAAGTAATATGGGAAAAGGAAAATTCGGCCAAGGAGGTAGTGGGGATTTGAAATTATTTCCTAGAGAGGGTGGGAGAATTAGGAAACAAATCAAGAGGGAATTGAAGTAGGGGGGCCGGCAGCATCAAGAGGGAAAGGAGGATTAATTGCAAGGTTTAATGCTTGCTTAATTTGGGTTTAGAAATTATGAAAGTATTTAATTAAATCCAATTTGAATTTGAAATTCAAATAGATTTAATTTAGGAACTTTCCTAAAATAGATTTAGTAATTTATGAAAGATTTTAAATTTCAAATTGATTGAATTTGAATACCAAAATCTGTCCAAATTATATCAATCCAAATTAGGCAAGGGAAAGTAATGGGGAAAGGGGATCTAGGGCCGGCGGGTTCTATGGGCTCGGGTATGGGGGCCAACAGCTAGGTGGGGAGATGTGGAGTTAGGTTGGGTAAAGGGGAAAGGGCTTCGGTAGGGAGAAAGCCTTGGGTGTGATACGGACGGTAGTGGTAGAAGGAGAAAGGAAGAGATACGAAAAAGAACCACGAACCTGACTGGTCTAGGTTGGTGGGTGATGCGCAATTCTCCCTCTCCTAGGGATCTCTCTCCGATTTCTCAAGCTCTCACAAGATCTCATGCAAGGGGAAGAAATGTTTTAATCAATCATTTATTAACTTGAAAAGAAGAACAATGGAGATATAAATAGCCTCTTACAATGACTCAAAACATAAAAGGATGACAATGCCCCTAGGGCTTACATACGACATCCCTTAATAAAATGGTACAACGGGAAACTAATAAAACAAATACAATATGACATCATAAATAAGAAAATACATAAACAAATCAGAAATACAATGACTCAATCGTGACCGTAGATCGACAGCCACGTCTTTGATAGACTTTCCACGTCTGATGTCCCCATCAAACAAGGAGATGAGTGGAAAATGAGTAAGTTTTTTTTAGATGCAATTGCAAAAAATAGGAAATAGGTTTCAACAAATAAGTAGTTGGTCAATTTAAATTTGACTTGACTTATGTGACATAAAAAATAACTTGATAAACTTATTAGACAATAGTTCCACCTTTCAATCCTTTAAAATGTTCATTAAAATATTAGTAGCATTTGTAATGAGTCTCTCCAACGGATCATACAAGTATGCCTCATACATCCCAGACGGTGATTGAACCTTTGAAGCATACAACTCATGTGACTAAAGGCCCCCTAAATGCCTTAAGGCATCTCACCTAATCCCACACAAGACACGACGCATTGAGTATCTGATAAAACAATGTTGTCTATCCACTAAAGTTTATTTTTTCACCATTTTAAATTGAATGGAAGATACTCTGACTATCTTTCTTAATAAATTTCATTATATTAACTTAAGCATATATCCATCTCAACATTAAGCATTTACACTTAAATTTGTTATGTGAGGTTTCTCTATTGCTCAACACTTGAACCAAATATATCATAGTTAGTCATATAACAATTTAATAAAATATACTTTTAAGTTTCGATTCTAACCTCTTAATTTTTTTGCATCAGATGAACTTCTTCAATTAATCACTCTACTTTATTGTAACAATTATGTCATATGTCTTTATCTATATACTCTTATTCTTATGTAATACATTCAAGCTACTTAACTATTTATATCTATATCAAACAAAGATATCACTTGATTATCTAGTAATTTTGACATTAATATAAACTTCACAACCTTTAAAATTACATATCATACAATCGATCCTTATCCTACAGTCCACTGCCCCATATATTCCAAAACTTTCCTCTATTATTCTAACATCTTACTATATGAAGGTCTCAGTTATCAATCCTATATCATCAACAAAATCATACAATAAGTTACCATACTCCAAGTATCTATACTAATCATTACATAACCAAAACAAAAAAATGCAAAAATAAATTCGAATCATGATAAAACCCAAATATGATCAACAACTATTTGACCACTTTATAAATACATCTCATGCTAATCACTAATCTATCATACACATATTTAATAAATTTAAGATAGACACATTTTTCTCCTTAATAATTGTCAAACTAGTTCTAATGACACTTGATAATATGCAATTTTAAGATAAATAAAAATATATGAAGATTCTTTAATTACCCCCCACACTATTCATTAATTTCTTTGAACAAAAAATCACATCCATTGTAATCTTATTGGCACGATTTCAATTTGATTATCTAATACTGTAATATTTATTTAACTTACTGTTCACTTTCTTTCAAAACTTTATTTTATAAATAATAAGTCCAGCTTCCCTACATTTATCACCAATTCCAATTATCTTTTTTATGCTAAATCACTCATTCAAAAAAGTTTTTATTCAATTATTTGGCATCTTCTTACTCTTCACAATATTATTAACAGGGTGATAACAAAAAGAAATTTGATAAATTCTTCGGAATTACTAAATAATTTTTAGACATGCTAGAACAACTACGCAATCCATCTAAGCAACTTGGCAGTTTATTACAAATGAACTCAGTGAGTTAATTTGTCTACACAAAAGAAAGAGCATATATTAATGGATAATTGAGCTAGTTCATGTGGTGTAATCAAAAATTTGGGAGAGGACCCCAAATTTTTTATCACAAAAGAAAATACTTCCTATATAAAAGAAAAACACAAAAATACCCAAAAAAAACACTTTTTAATATTAAAAGATGACTTACAAACTTTGACAAACTTATTTAATATAAAAGACACTTACAAACTTAACTATTACAAACGACACAAACAAAAACAACTAAACTTGCTTTCCAAGAGAAGAAGGATACAATGGAGTGGATACTTGCGGAGAGACGAAAGAGGTTAGAAGCCAAGACGAAGGAGGAGGAGAAGCTCGCAAGCTTTCCTAGAGGAGAAGGAGAATGGAACAAGCTTGCAAGCTTTTCCACGAAGAAACCCGCAAGTTTTGTCTTCCAAAAATCACTCACATAACATACTAAAATAGCCACAAAACACCTACTATTTATAGACATGAGAGGGGAATACAAACAGCCCCAAAAACCTTTCACATTCTATATTAAATGAGGGAGATGAAAAGCCAACAGTCAACTCTAGGAAACAAAGCATCAAAGCCATGGAAAAGCCCCCACACAGCCGCGGGAAACAGCCCAGCCAGGGACCTGAAGAGGCAGCCGCGAAAACCCAAGAGGCCCGCACGGAACCGAGGCACCAAAGCACGGGAAAGGCCACCCAGCAGCCAACCGAGGAAGCCATGGAGCCAAGAACGAAAAACAGTCAACATAGGAAATCCAAAAGCTATTTTGGAATCCCAATGGACAAACTCAGAATTTTAAGAGATAAAATTATAAATAAAAAACTACATAAATAAGATAATAACTGAACTAAAACCTAGCTAATAATAAGCTAACTTTTAGTTTAATAAATGAACTAAAAACTGACTCATAATGAGCTAAATTTCAGCTCAAAATTTATTGAGCTAGCAAGCTCAAGGGAAGTCAAAACTTTTTTTTTTTTTTTTGGTTTGATTTGACCCCCCTTGCCTACATCAGACTCCCCTTCTTGAGGACTCATCTCCCGATGAGTCAGCTTTTGTTTTCTTCCGAGGAGGAGAAGATGAAGCATCCAATTCTTTAATCTTTTCTTCATATTTCTTCAGGATCTCTTGTCGTTCTTTCAGAAATTGATCTTGTAAACGTTGCTTCTTCTTCATGTACCTCTCTATACACAAGTGCATCCATGATTGTAGTTTGTACAACTCATACTGCAGAGGACTTGATGATTTTGATGGATTCCATTTATCCATTGAAAAAGGGTCTTCAATTTCATCTGGCTTGTTTTCTTCGATCTTTTTGTCTTTTTTCATTTTTTTAAAAGAAAGACTCAACAATAAACTTTGACTCAAAGAAAGACTCAACTTAAAGAAACTTAGACTCACAAGACTCACACAACAAGACTTGCCTAACCAACTTAACAAATGATGCAACAATTGAATAATGTGCAATAACAAATTGATTGGTGTAATAAAAAATTTGAGAGAGGGCTCCAAATTTTTGATCACAAAAGAAAAGACTTCCTATATAAAAGAAATACACAAAAATATATAAAAAAGACACTTTTTAATATTAAAAGACGACTTACAAACTTTGACAAACTTATATAATATAAAAGACACTTACAAACTTAACTCTTACAAACGACACAAACAAAAACACCTAACTTGCTTTGCCTTGAGACGAAGGATACAATGGAGTGGATACTTGCGGAGAGACGAAAGAGGTTAGAAGCCAAGACGAAGGAGGAGGAGAAGCTCGCAAGCTTTCCTAGAGGAGAAGGAGAATGGAACAAGCTCGCAAGCTTTTCCACGAAGAAACCCGCAGGTTTTGGCTTCCAAAAATCCCTCACATAACATACTAAAATAGCCACAAAACACCTACTATTTATAGACATGAGAGGGGAATACAAACAGCCCCAAAAACCTTTCACGTTCTATATTAAATGAGGGAGATGAAAAGCCAACAGTCAACTCCAGGAAACAAAGCATCAAAGCCACGGAAAAGCCCCCACACAGCCACGGGAAACAGCCCAGCCAGGGATCCAAAGAGGCAGCCGCGAAAAACCAAGAGCCCCGCATGGAACCGAGGAACAAAAGCACGGGAAAGGCCACCCAGCAGCCAACCGAGGAAGTCAAGGAGCCAAGCAAGGAAAACAGCCAACATAGGAAATCCAAAAGCCATTTTGGAATCCCAAGGGACAAACTCAGAATTTTAAGAGATAAAACTATAAATAAAAAACTACATAAATAAGATAATAAATGAACTAAAACCTAGCTAATAATGAGCTAACTTTTAGTTCAATATATAAACTAAAAACTGGCTCATAATTCGCTAAATTTCAGCTCAAATTTTATTGAGCTATCAAAGCTCAAGGGAAGTCAAAACCAATTTTTTTTTGGGTTTGATTTGACCTCCCCCCCCCCTCTTGCGTAGACTCCCCTTCTTAAGGGTTCATCTCCCGATGAGTTAGTTTTTGTTTTCTTCCGAGGAGGTGAAGACGGAGCATCCAATTCTTTAATCTTTTCTCCAAACTACTTCAAAATTTCTTCTTGCTCTTTCTCGAACTGTCTTTGTAGTTACGTCTTCCATTTCTCGAATTTCTGATCACATAAGAACATGTGATATTGAAGTTTGTATAATCTGTCTTGAAGCGGATCGGTTGAATCACCTTTATTTGGAATCCATCTATCCATCGGAAGAGGGACTTCAGGATTGTCTGGTTTGTTTTCATCCATGAATGAATCTATCTTTTTGACTTTTTCCATTTTTCTGAAAAAAAAGACTCGGCAATAAACTTTGACTCAAAGAAAGACTCAACCTAAAGAAACTTAGACTCACACAACTTGACTTGACAAATCAACTTAAAAACCTAGGAGGCTAGGACTTCCCAACTTGCTCTGATACCAAATTGGTGTAATCAAAAATTTGGGAGAGGGCCCCAAATTTTTTATCACAAAAGAAAAGACTTCCTATATAAAAGAAATACACAAAAATACCAAAAAAAGACACTTTTTAATATTAAAAGATGACTTACAAACTTTGACAAACTTATATAATATAAAAGACACTTACAAACTTAACTCTTACAAACTAAACAAACAAAAACACCTAACTTGCTTTGCCGTGAGACGAAGGATACAATGGAGTGGATACTTGCGGAGAGATGAAAGAGGTTAGAAGTCAAGACGAAGGAGGAGGAGAAGCTCGCAAGCTTTCCTAGAAGAGAAGGAGAATGGAACAAGCTCGCAAGCTTTTCCACGAAGAAACCCGCAGGTTTTGGCTTCCAAAAATCACTCACATAACATACTAAAACAGCCACAAAACACCTACTATTTATAGACATGAGAGGGGAATACAAACAGCCCCAAAAACCTTTCACATTATATATTAAATGAGGGAGATGAAAAGCCAACAGTCAACTCCAGAAAACAAAGCATCAAAGCCACGGAAAAGCCCCACGCAGCCACGGGAAACAACCCAGCCAGGGACCCGAAGAGGTAGCCCCGGAAACCCAAGAGGCCCGCACGAAACCGAGGCACGGGAAAGGCCACCCAGCAGCCAACCAAGGAAGCCAAGGAGCCAAGCGCAGAAAACAACCAACATAGGAAATCCAAAAGCCATTTTGGAATCCCAATGGACAAACTCAGAATTTTAAGAGATAAAA
>NW_021469348.1:0-492 GCF_001605985.2 Dendrobium catenatum | reverse complement strand
ATAAAATTTGAATCATACATATGATTTTAAAATTATACAGGACAAAAAATATTTTCATTTGTACAAATAAAAAAGGCAAAAAATCAAACGACTTTTCATAAAATGCCATTTCCGAGGCATCCTTTCATATAGGCTTTGACCACACGATTATACAGATGAATGAGTGTTTGCCCGGGACAATTAGAATATTATAGATGATTTTAAATACAGTTAATTTCCCCCCTATAGAAACTGATAACTAGATCATACAAAAGAAATACAATTTCGTAAGTAGGATTAGTAATAAATAACTAACCTCAACTAGTAAATCGTCCCCATGCATATATTTGAATTTATACAAATTTTATAGTATGATGACATCATCATACAGTATGAACCCCATGAATAACTAAATTTTGCATGCTCAACTCCAAAACCTATCATGTACATGCTATAGAATTCGTACAGGATGAAAATATTTCATATTGTACAAAAAAAAAAAAAAACATAAAA
>NW_021469347.1:0-756 GCF_001605985.2 Dendrobium catenatum | reverse complement strand
GCCCTTTTTGCATGGTTATATTGTTGAGGTCAACAATTTGTTCTTACCCTCTCAACCTACTCCTCCTCTCCCAAACCCTCCTCCCTTGGCCGGCCATACTTCATCATATCCACTTCAAGTTGAAGAGAAACTTCTTTATCTTTAACGGAGTTCAAGGTTGTTAGTGATCTTCGGAAGCGACCGTCATCTAGCATTCATGAATGGCCGATCCAGATCTTGACTATGGCATCGCCTACGACGAGCAGGGATTTGTTTGCATCTTGCACTTGACCTTCTTCGACGTCAACCCGCACATCGATCACACCATAGAAGAGTACGTAGAGTGCATCTTGGACACTTTGGTCGAGGCTATTGAGGAGCAACTTGGTATTGTGCAGTGGAGGATTACATCCGAGCCTTAACGAAGGTCTTCCACTCTTCCTCCTCTTGTATTTCTTTAGTCTAACCCTCTTTCTTGTGATTTGATTCTAATCATGAAGATCGTATTCGCCTAACTCTGCCGAGTTTAGTAAACGTAGGGATTGAGTATACTTCATTTGTTTCTAATCTTATTGTTAGATTAGGGATTTTCGTTGAAAGCTATTATATTTGCATGTTGTTTATTTCCTATGTTATTTTGATGATTCATAGTTCATATTTTGCAACTTAGTTTAAACGGGACCGCTCTTATATTTTATTTGCTAATAGTCATAATCTTTATTATTCTAATCAGTAAGTCATGCAAGCTCTTACCAAATTACTTTAGCATTGTAGTTC
>NW_021469346.1:0-282 GCF_001605985.2 Dendrobium catenatum | reverse complement strand
TGGAGTGACATTGGACTTTTGCAAAACTCTCAATTGATATTTGTAATATGGTCGTCTTCAAAGACGAGTCAGACCATTGTACTTTTCTTAAATTTTAGTGGAATCATTTTCAACTGGGCTAGGCCCCATGGTTTTTCCCTTTTTCGGATTTTCCACGTAAAAAATATTATGTTCTCTGTACGTGAGCTGAATATCCATGCAACGCTAAGACGTAGAATTATAACTCTATCGCCACGTATATTCTAGCCCGCAACAACAACAACAACAACAACAATAATAATA
>NW_021469345.1:0-202 GCF_001605985.2 Dendrobium catenatum | reverse complement strand
TTAGGTTTAAGCCCTTAATTAACCTTCTAGATTTCTAAAAATTCTAATAAATCAAGATCAATTTTAAAAAATATATGTAATACCTCTAACTGATCATAATAACCCCTTAATTAGAGAAAATTAATTCCACTTTCATTTGATAGTAATTTTAATAATAATTTAATTTTAAACAAAAATCAATATTTAATTAATTATATAATTA
>NW_021469344.1:0-282 GCF_001605985.2 Dendrobium catenatum | reverse complement strand
TTCTATTTCCTCAAGGCAGAGAACCCGACTCTATTTCCTTCCTCCTAAAGCAGGTAAAGGACCTTGATTGATTGCTAAAGAAGACCTCTCTCAAACCTTCAAGAATAATGGATGATGACCAGAGAAGAAGACTTGGATCCTTTCATTGACCAACCTTTGTGAAACCCCTCACAAACTTCCCCTCACAATATCCTCTCTCTCTCCCTTTCTCTCCCTCTCCTCTAGGCTTCTCTCAGGTCAAGATAGCAACAAAAGATGATCTCTTGGGTAGAATAAGAGCTC
>NW_021469343.1:0-7293 GCF_001605985.2 Dendrobium catenatum | reverse complement strand
TTTCTATTATTCTCATTTCAAAATAAATTTAATTAATATAATTTATAATAAAAATTTTGATCAGAATATTACGAGGGAATTTTTTTCTTAGATTATTTGTCAATGCATAATATACATTCTTAATGATAAATTGCTAAATGTCTTCTTAAGCATCACAAAATAAGATGACCTATGGTTGATCATATTTATCAATCAATTTGGTGCTGTTTTTATTTGGCTAAAATAATATATTTTTGTTCTATTTCCATTTCATTAAGAATTTGTTGCTCTTAAAACGTTTCTGCTGAATGCCACTAACCGAAATGCACGATTAATACAGCACTTGACTGAGACTTTAGTGATAGTTTAACCACAATAAATGAATTTGCAGCTATTTAAGAACCGCTGCACGCTGCAAGACCGTCGTAGTTGGTGTCTGCTGCAAAGCTTTTTTGCGGTGATTTTGAGACTACCGGAGAAAAATTTCAAAGCGATTATATTAGAAGCGGTCTAAACCGCTTCCATATACCATATTAGCGACAGTTATGACCACAAATGCTTTTCCAGAATAATGATTGTTTAAACCACTGTTATATTTCACAATTAGCAGCGGTTTAAAACACCGTTAATTCTTCACACATCCAGAATAAGTCATTATTGTGGTCCTTGCTTGATTGACTAATTTCAATTTTAATGAATTATTCTAATTTGATAGATTTAGCTTACCCAAATATCCAACCTAACAAATGCATAATAATCTATCTATTATAGTTTAAAGCTCTATAACACAAGCAAATTTCATTGGAATGCCAATGAAGTCATAAAATTAAGTAATTTGACATACTAATAAGAAAAAAAATATACTATAACAACTACTTTTTTTTGTGTTAGACATAGATCTTTACTTTGGACACTCATTGAAAAAAAAAATTTGTTCAAATAAATTTTAGTTTTAATGAAATTGACATCTATTATAAATCTAATAAATAATAACTAATGACGAAGTGAACTGGCTTAAATATTAAATCCATGCGATTTTTCTTTATTAGATTTAAATGAGAACTTGAATCTTAATAGGGCACAATGAAAAAAAAATTATATAGTCAATTTCATCTAATGGGATAAAGACTTGGTGGTGGTGTTGTCTTATTTATCTCTATTGAGATTGGTGTTTGAAAATTTTAGATTTGAAACTAAAAAGATTATCGTTTAGATTAAGACTTTGTTTCTGACAGCTTTCTTCTTGCCTTTTAAAGCAGCTTTTTAGTACAAATTTTTTTTGAACTCAAAATTTTTATACTACAAAGCTGCTTTAGAAATCAGTAAGGAAGCTGTCCCAAATGAAGCCTAAGTATTTCAAAGAATTGAGTTTGAATTATCATTCTTTAATGAAACTAGAAAGATTTCTTTAGATATGTGAAGCTTGATGAGTTTGAATCAATTATGGTGGTGATCATTTACAAGCATATAAAATAGATTTCCTATCTCATAACAATTTCATGCAAATAAAAAAAGAAAAAATAGTAGATGTTTAATGACTTGAAACATGACAAAGTTTAGAACTACAAATCAAACTCTATATTTTTGCATTAATAGTTTGAACTAATAATATTCAATAAGGCCCAATTTGACTTCATTTGGAGCTATCTGATAAAAAATTAGGCATGATAGGTCATGTGTCCTCATAAATTGATATTTGTGGTGGCAAATAGTCAATATGAGACCCATTTAACAATTAAAATAATTTGTACGCTACTATTAAGAAAAATTCTTGGCTGTACCAAAGGCTATACAACCAATTGATGGAGGTGCCATCTAAGAAGTAAATATATATAATATTACTTTTCCATATGTCTAGATTTCCTACCAAATCCACATCAATATAGCCTCATAATATTCTTTTTCAATATTTGATATATACCAACTGAAATCTCGTTGTGCATGTATAATGATTGCAATATTGCATTTAGTAATTATTATTTTGATGGTATGAAGTGATATGTAAGTGGTGTGCTCACCATTTTTTGCTTTCATTATATTGAACTTATCAAATACACTTTTAATATATTGAGAGCATGATAAGGTTAAAATACATGTAATTTTATATTGATCTACTCTTATATTTAGAATCTTCTTGGCTTTCTGTAGGATCTTCGTATCAAATTTCTATGATAATTGTACTTTCATATTGTTGATTTTTCAGATGTCAGCCTTTGCAATCACTATGTTATTAACTATAAAATAAAATTATATAACCTTTTTTGTGTTTTTTACATAACAACAATGATCAACATCATATTAACAAAAGTTATTTTTGTGCATGAATCCATCAAACTTTATTTCTTTGGCATGGGGTTTACTCTAATTATGTGATACCCTAGGATCTAATGGAAGGATTGAATCACTTAAATCTATAATTAATCAACTCATCAATTAATCAAAGACAACCAGAGCTACTAAAATTTCAAATTACAAAAGAAAATATAAATAGATTTAATTTCATCAAAATATAAATATAATAAACCAATACAAATCCAATTGTTTGTACATCAGAATAAATAAAACTTGATTACAAAAATAATACCTCAAACTAAGAAGATCATGCTCCTAAACTTTATCTACTCCGCTAGGCCTTTACTTTTTCCTAAAATATCAGAAAGAACAGAATGAGCACAACTAGCTTTGTAAACTCCCTCCCTTAACCATCACATATATCAATATCCAATGCAAAGAATCAAAAAGATATTTAGATTAACCAAATGAAATACTCTAGGTCATAATATCTAGGGCTTCATTATACAGTTAATTCTAAAATTATTATGTGCACTTGTACTACCACTTTCACACATGTTAAATACTTCACATAATACTTTTATTGGAATATCACTTGTCTGTCAGCTGTCCTTAACTTATTCATTTCATCAAAATTCTTATAGAATTTCAGAAGTATCTACTATTCAGTTCAAAGTATTAAATATAATAGATTTTTAAAATTATTATCAATGTAATGTATGTTTTTAATCCACATGTCTCGATGCCTATTTATAATTTCACTTCTAATTATGCCTCTCTTTAATCTCCCACACCAGCATATAGAAAGTGAGGCTAGAAACATAATACTACAGTACTTAACAATGTCAAGTAATCTCCCATATATGCCTATTTATAACTCCACTTACAAGTAACTGTTGGCATATATATCGAATGTTCAAAGGGGCAGCACCCCTTGACGGAATTCGATCTAAAGAATCATATAATAAAAAAAATAATTTTTTAGGGGGGATGGCCGATCCCTGGGCTCAAGGTCCACCCGTTTTTGAACTAATCAATGAAGCTCACATACTGTAACATCAAAGGCAGAATATTAGGGCAAAATTCACACAAGCCATCATTGTCACTACAAAAGTATCTATCACAAGTAAATTTTACTTGAATGCTCCCTCGCTTTTGCACTTTCAGTGAAGCTTCGGCAAGTTATGTAGTCATCCAGCATCGTCAACAAAGCAAAAACAAACCGATGCTTAGTTCTTTTGTTGGCTGCTTATTATCTTCTAGAATATAAAAATAACTGTTGACCACGCAAAAAATGTTTTCCATCCATAATTTGCCAAGTAACTTCGCCAATGAAACGTAATTACAATTTTTTATTTATAAATTCAACATGAAGATCTTCTAAAGATTATACTTAACTCATATGACTCATCCCAAATAAATAATTTTGGGCATGTCATAATTAATGTGTTATGACTCATGACTGGTTGAGGTTGGCGAGCGACAGTGGTGGTGGCTGACAGTAGCCAGCAATGACTGATGGTTGATGGTGATGGTGGCAGATATTGGCCTACGATAGAGGTGTTGGAGCCCGGTGGAGAGATCACGTCTCAGGTGAATTGAGGGCTAATTTCGCTCATTTGATGTTCGCATTGATTTGAAAAATTTTGTTAAGATATAAAATATAAAAAAAAAACACATTTTATTCCAAAGAAAAAACAAGGATTACAACACGCTTAAAAACGGGATGAACAAAGCTACAGAGATACAAAAGGGGTAACAAACCATTAGGCTCAGTATTTGCGAGAGGCTTCCAACTACTCCGAAGCCAGACACGGGCCATCCAGTTTGGAGTGAGAGCAGTAACGCACCAAGGACATCCCAAACGAGCAAGAAAAGCACCACCAAAGGTTGCTACGAGCCATGGCTTAAGAGAAGTCAGCCCTAGCCACATCATTGCCCACAAACCAACAATCGAATCCTCAAAATTTAAACGAAGCTCCAGCAAAACAATAATCACCAAAATTAAAAAATAACTCATAGAGCCTACCAACTAATGCAACAACCCAAAAAACAGAGATTGCAAAAAATTATCTCCTACCCCTACCACGTCTACCCCTCCCACGATAGGAGATTAGGAGATAGGCACAACAGGTCGGTCAGGCTGCACAGCAAATTCATCCACAGGTTCTTCATCCTTACTTGCCTCTGAAGAGGAATTTGACGAACATTGAAGTCAGTCAATTTGCAATCTCACACTCTCCCCCGAAATGACACTCACATGAGAAACTAATGCCTCCGGTGAAATTAAATTAACAGGAACCTCAATAAAAGGACCGGGCACAAGAACAGTAGGCGTCACAATGGAAGAACCAGAGGGTGAGGGAAAACGTTCAACAGTCAGCACAACAGGAGAAACCGATGACCCAGAGTGCTCAAACACCACACTAGAAGTAGCATCTTCAGCCAAAACACATGGGGCAGACTCAGCACCCACATGAGACAAATGTATTCTAGATCGAGTTAATACTACCACCAGCATCACTTACACATTTATGGGATGCCAAGACAACACCAGGATCCGCTTGAGGAGTCATAAATACAGGAGATACAACACCCACAACCTCACTAGAATCCACCAATTCCCCAGAACAACGGTTAGCAGGGGATAGAATAGGATTAGGAATACCCATAACATCGACATTAGCAGACAGGGTAGGACAAACAAAACCAGCTTTTGAATTGACCAAAACAAGAGATACCCCAACACCCTGATCCCTAAAACCCACCAGAGCCAAAGACTACCCCACAAGCTCAGTAAAGGCTAAATCATCCCGAATAGACATAGGCACAACAAGAGCACAAATAGCATCGACTAAAATCACATTACCATTATCCAACATTGCATGACCCACAGGGGGCAAGGAAATAGATAAATCGCTAACCATACTAGCTGGAGCCACCTTAGCAATAGGAGAAACAACCACACGAATCAACGGGGGATTAAGAAGGGGGAAATCAAGCTTTGAGTGACCCAAAGATTTACAGTGAGAGCAATAGAATAGAAAAGGGCCCATAACAATCGATTGTATATAGCCTAAGCCCTTGGAGCCAATCCAAATCTTATCAGGATACATTGGTTACATCCAATTCCACCAGCACCCAAGCAACCGATGGCCCACCTCCCAGAGAAAGTAGCATGATCAATTTTAAGGGGTCTACCGAACATGGAACCGAGTCCATGTAGAATCCTCAGGGCAAAAAGATGCGGTCTCAGATTAGGAAAAGAAACCCAAATATGGATAGAAGGGGATTCAATATCAACATCAAAGGAACGGGACTATTTAAAAATTTTCATGAAACAATTGTTTACAAAATAGGAATGATAGGAAAAAAACTCGGTAGTAATCCATGTCATTCTCAAGCTTGACAAGAACATGCTTAGGGTTTAGAACAGTGACCGAAAATGCACCGTTGAGTTCGAGATTAAAGAAAAATTTGTGGATTACCTCAAGCGATGGTCTATGAGTTGGAAATTTACCAACAAGCGCAAACTCGAAGGTAGCTGCAAGAGCCAGAACATCCTCATCCAAAATCCAAAGTGATGGCAAAACCTGAAAAGACGAAATTTTAAGATCAGGGAAATTAGAGTTCGAAGAAGGAGAAGAGCCCGCTAAAGCCTCTCAAAAAGGCCGTGAAGTTTCCCAACAAAAAAAAAAGAAAAAAGGAACTTGAAGTCATTTACCCTCCATAAAAATAGAAAAGCAACAAAACCCACAAAAAATTAGGGCATGAAACTTCCCTGAGAAGCTCGGAGAAAGGCGCAGCGATGAAGGAAACAACACCAACCAGAAACCCTAGTAGAGCTAATGTTATTTTTTTGCATCATCATATATGTATTTGTTAGTAAGGAAATAGCATAGAAGAATGGTTGAATTGTAATTTGAAGAAGATTTTTGAAATATCATCAAAAAATTATTTTGATCGCGCACAAATTGCGAGGCAAAATCAAGTTGAAAACTTCCAAAATTAAATTTGGGGCCATCCCAACTCCGAATTTAGCAAACTTATAGTTAAACTGAATGTCTCAAAAAATATAAACCCAACGACATCAAATTAGACTCAATCCGAACCCAAATGAGTCCAAATCAAAGACTTGAAACATATTTGAAAAGTTCAAACAATAAATTGGATGAGTAAACGTTTTCTAAAAGTGACATGCTTATAGTCGAATTGAGCGGCTCAATGAGAAAAATCCAACGAGCCCAAAATTATAAAATTATAATATCATTAAGACATTTAAATGCTTAGAAACTATCTACAATCAAGGGGATCAACATCAGCCGTCCATTTAAAACACTCTCAACTTACCCTTAATCTCTCTCCTATTTGCTGGTCATGCCACTCTAAGAAAATTATAAATAGACCCCTCATTCCTCATATGGGAAGGAGGCTCAAGCAAGAAAGAGAAAGAAGAGAGAGAAATTAGATTCCCTTGCCACCACACTCCTCCTAGACCGCCGTCGAACTTTTGCCTGGCAATCGGCTACCGCCAAGCTTCTCCCCTGCCACCAACTGACACGGGACTTTCTCCTGATCACCAACTGACGCCGGGACGTCGGACTTCCACCCAGCCACAGACTGACACCGGACTTCCACCCGGCCGCTGACTAATGCCGGACTTCCGCCCGGCCACCGACTGACTCCTAACTACTACCTGGCCACTGACTAACACCAGACTTATGCCCGGTCAACAATTGATATCGGATGTTTTCTCAATCACCAACTGACACTGGACTTCCGCCCAACCACTATATGTCGTCAGATTTCCTTTCAATCTCTATTTGTCACTAGATTTCAACCCGACGATTGATTTTGTAATATGATCATCCTCAATATGACAAATTAGTCATTTGTAATCTATTCAAACACTGGTGAAATTATTTCAATTGGGCGTGACCCCATGATTTTTCCCTTTTTCGTGTGTTTCCAATGCTGGATATCCGTACAACATTGAGACGAAAATTTTTAACTCTATCACCA
>NW_021469342.1:0-237 GCF_001605985.2 Dendrobium catenatum | reverse complement strand
AATACTTAAACATCTAATCACATAATCAGTTTAGGCATGATTACTGTGGATCATACAGTATGATCTACATCATCTAGTATGATTAGAACAAAATTATGAATATTAAAAAATTGCCTAAATTGTGATTGGCAGCTATTTTTAATAATCTTAATTAATTGTCCTATACAATATGGATCGTATAGTACAATTAGTTTAATCATTCTTAATTAACTGAGGTGCCCTAATTAGGAATTTTTA
>NW_021469341.1:0-372 GCF_001605985.2 Dendrobium catenatum | reverse complement strand
CCCTATAAACTAGGCCCTACTACCTAAAAACTTATTCCTAAGGTAGAGACAAGTGTGATCAAACTAAATTCTTAAACAATTCATCATTAGATAAAGGTTAGAATCAAACTCAAGCACTCTATTCAAAGGTGTCACTAAAGTGTGAAGAAAATATTCAATCCACCAAAATCTAACCATTAGATTGAAAGTTCATATCTAGATGATGCTCCCTGGTAAATTTGAGTAAGATCAATGAAGCAGATATTATGGATCACACTGAAATGTTCTTACACCTTAGAAACTCTACATGAGGTCAAAAAAAAAAATCAAAGTGATTTGTTGTTGTTTTGATCAACATCTTTGATTCTGTAGTATTAGTTTTGTGCTTTTATC
>NW_021469340.1:0-364 GCF_001605985.2 Dendrobium catenatum | reverse complement strand
CACCTAATACTATTCATCCTTAATCTAGAATTCCCTCGTACGTAATAAGAGGGGTAATTAATTGATGTAGGCAAAGGGGGGGGGGAGGCAATTCATGAGCCTAATTTTTTGGCTGCTCGTGGTTCTCGGTTTGGTCTTGGCTGTCCTGTTTTTGCTGTGTTTTTGGGAGCTGATGTGCTCTAGCTCATTAATATTGAGCTGTTGTTTTTTCAGCTCGTAAATTGAAGTTATTGGATTCATTCCCCCCTCTCTATGGCCCTTTCAGTTTTCCTCCTGGCTCCTTTTTCCGTCGCTGGTTCCTTCCCCCTTGGCTACCTATTTCGGTTTCCCTGGCTACCCGTTCTTGTATCCCATGGCTGCCTTT
>NW_021469339.1:0-569 GCF_001605985.2 Dendrobium catenatum | reverse complement strand
TCTCTCGTATTTTCCCGGACAAGTGCTGTTTTCCTGCTATAAACAGCAGAAATCTGCTGTTTTCCTGCTGTGGACAGCAATTGGCTGCTGTAATTTTACTGGTTTGGGTTAGGAATACTTGCGAACACAAGTGTTTCCTAACACAGAGTTGATAGAGTTTCGTATAGATTGAATGTTCCTCCGAATCTTGCAGGAGTACATAATGTTTTCATGTCTCTCTTTTACAGTGATATGATAGGTGCATGACAATTCACATATTATTCAATTCAAGCCACTATTGATTCAAAAATACTTGAGCGGTGAAGAGATAACAGAGTGCATTTTGGAATGTGAGATTCAATAACTTTGTCGTAAATCTATTCCCTTTGTTAGAATATTTTGTAAGAACTTGTCATAACCAAAAGCAACATGGGAGATTTAAAAAGAGTGATTGTGAAGTAGCCTCAGCTTTTTCAAAATTAAGATATGAATTTGGAGACCAAATTCTTTTTATATGGATATTAAGTCACAACCTAGAATGATTCAATCTAGCTATTTAGATAGTTGA
This sequence comes from Dendrobium catenatum, assembly GCF_001605985.2. Classification (NCBI taxonomy): domain Eukaryota; kingdom Viridiplantae; phylum Streptophyta; class Magnoliopsida; order Asparagales; family Orchidaceae; genus Dendrobium; species Dendrobium catenatum. The sequence continues at coordinate 22 of NW_021469339.1, read as the reverse complement.
AGCCATCAACTTAGACTAGTTT
>NW_021469338.1:0-212 GCF_001605985.2 Dendrobium catenatum | reverse complement strand
TACAAGGATGAATGTCTCAGGTCTATTCTAGTACGAATATCATACAGGATGATCCTAGCTTCGTAGAAGGATGAACGTCTCGAGTCTATTCTCGTATGAAGATCATACGGGATGATCCTAGCTTCATATAAGGACGAACATCTCGGGTCTATTCTTGTATGAAGATCATACGGATGATCCCAGCTTTGACAAGGACGAACATCTCGGGTCTA
>NW_021469337.1:0-474 GCF_001605985.2 Dendrobium catenatum | reverse complement strand
TAAGGTTTTCCAAAAGTAGCTAGTAAACTTGACATCCTTATCGGAAACGATGGTCTTGGGTAATCCATGTAGTCTAACAACCTCATCAAAATAGAGTTTAGCAATGCGGGAGGCGTCAAAAGTCTTAGTGCAAGGGAGGAAATGGGCCATCTTAGAAAAACGGCCGACAACTACACAAATCGAATCATGCTTTCTTACAGTCTTCGGTAAACCAAGAACAAAATCCATACACACGTCCTGCCATGGACAATTAGGTACGGGTAGGGGGGTGTAGAGTCCCGTATTCTGTTTGCGTTGCTTAGCGAGTTGGCAGGTGTGGCATCTCCTAAGAAGTCGACTAACATCACGCTTTAAACTAGGCCAAAAGAATCGGTTTTCTAAAACAACTATGGTCTTGGCTTGTCCAAAGTGACCTGCTAACCCTCATGCATGCAATCCCCAAACAAGGAATTCTCGTAGTGACGTTTTGGGAAT
>NW_021469336.1:0-307 GCF_001605985.2 Dendrobium catenatum | reverse complement strand
TGGGAAACTTGGCCCCGTAATCTACTTTACCCCACTCAATCTCTCGTATCGGGTGGGGGAAACCCGTGACTAGGATGTATATATTGCGACCCATCGGGGTGTGTTGGCGACAGCTTCTATCCCCAATGGTTAGTCGTATGCACGATCCAATCTTCCCTCCCATCGACCTGTTCATGTCGAGTGTAGAGGTCTGCGATCATTTTGTCCCACAAGGATAGTGCGGCTGTACCCTCTACGTTTGTACCCCACGAGCGGCACTCCTTCGAAGGTCCACAGGTTTCTGGCGACCACGGTGAGACCAGTTTCT
>NW_021469335.1:0-209 GCF_001605985.2 Dendrobium catenatum | reverse complement strand
TGATCTACTATAGAGCGCATATCATATTTGTTGGGGGGCATTTGTTGACCTAAAACTGTCGTCCATTCAACGGCTTAGACTAAAACTACCCAAGGCAATCAACCGCTCAATCCACCTCAGCCACGATCAACCGCACATAACCACCCACGATCACACTCTTCTCGGTAGAAATCGCCTCTCACGACACAAAATGACCCCCTCCTCTCAAT
>NW_021469334.1:0-259 GCF_001605985.2 Dendrobium catenatum | reverse complement strand
GGAAGGGTTGAGGGGGTCGAGCGGGTAGAGTCGCGGGTTTGTTAAAATGAACTTAAGATATATGAAGGTTTTCCTTTTAATTCGACCTTACTGTAGCAAATCAATATAATGGTATACATACATAAGAGTCACTCAAGATGATAATAATCAAGCCATTAATATGGAATCTTGCTGGACGATTGAGATAGAGTTGGTACTTTTCTGCACTTGAGTGTTTCGGCTACTGCTGTCAGTGAGCAGATGTAATGCTTTGTGTTGT
>NW_021469333.1:0-411 GCF_001605985.2 Dendrobium catenatum | reverse complement strand
CCCTTACCTGGTCCTCAATCAGTTGCTTAATGTCTTTATGGGGCAGAGTTCAAGGAACAGGGGGAACGGTAGGTGTTGCTAGAGATGCCTCTGATAGGCAAGGAGGAATCACTGGTGTCGACTCAGGAGGTTTGGGACCAGATTCTGTCTTTCTAACCCTCTCTGCAATCTCTCGAGCCGTTTGTTGAATCTTAAGTGAATCCTGCTCTGACTTATCAAATCTTTCTTGCATTTCTCTGACTTGTGACATCATAGTTGTCAACTGGTTTTCCAAATCTTTAATATGTTCTTCACCCCTAGCCCTTACGGACTCATTTGAATTGGACCCGGCAACCTGTGGGTCATCATCTTTAACAAGCCGGTGTCTACCAGGTTCGGCCTCCTTGTTGTAACCTCTAGTTTCGATCATGG
>NW_021469332.1:0-745 GCF_001605985.2 Dendrobium catenatum | reverse complement strand
ATTCATACCGTACGATTTGGTTTATACTACCCCTAATTAAAATCTTTCTTAATAATTTTGTGATATCATGCAATAAAATCATGGGCAACTATTATGATTTATCATACTATATAATATAGTTTACACTGTACGATTACTCATGTACAAAATTGGTCCTCCTAGAGACCATACCAAATAAAATTCGTTGTTTTTTTATTGATCGTATTGTATGATTTTCACAGTTATGGAAGATCACCTGTATATGAAGTTGGCTACACCAAGGATCATCCCAAATGAATATAATGAATTTTCATTGTTTGTATTAACGATGTTTTTCTTGTATTGTTCAAAATGTAAAAGTTGAATAGTTTGTTTGAACAATCTTGCTGGGCGAGTTTGAATTACACTGCTTATATTGTATGATACATGCATTATACTGTATGAATAAAAGATGAATATCTTTAAATTTAGGATTTTTTGAAGCCCACTATTTAACAATTTCTAATACTCTTATGAGAAATATTATACTATGGAGTTGATTTGAGAGAGAGCTTAGAGAAGTAAGAGAGAGGGATTGGGAGAGAGAAATCCTTATGAGGGGGTGTTGCGAGGGATTCATAAAAGTTACACCAAGCAAAGTTTTGACTGTCTTCTTCAAGTTTCTTTTCTAGTTCCTTGGTGGCTCTAGGAGAGATATTCATCAGCATTAGATTTAGGTTCTTTGCCTTCACTAAGAGAGTGAAAAAGGATTACTAGGTTCTCTACC
>NW_021469331.1:0-394 GCF_001605985.2 Dendrobium catenatum | reverse complement strand
AGTCTTTTAGGGTGTTTAAAAAGAGAACTTTAATGGTAGAATAGACAACCCATGTAGTATTTGATGATTCTGATCCTAAAAAACATGGAGTTGAGAATGATGATGAGATTGAAGAGATTACTAGTGGAGTTGAAAATTTGGGGAAGGGGGTAGAACACCAAAGTAATGAAGGAGTAGGAAAAGTCACCCATGGAGTAAAAAATTTTAATTAGAATGAAAGGGTTGGACCTACACACACTTTGCCTAGAGATTGGAGATACTCTACAAGTCACCCCAAGGATTTGATCTTAGGAGACCCTTCTAGTGGAATTAAGATTAGACATGGACTTAGGAAGGAGGTGAACCACTCTGCCTTTTTCTCAATGACTAAACCCACCACCATTAACCAAGCCCT
>NW_021469330.1:0-324 GCF_001605985.2 Dendrobium catenatum | reverse complement strand
AGAAGGGTTGGGAGAGATAAGCTTCAGCGATTGATCGAGGTTCTCTACCTGCTTCAGGAGGAAGAAAAATGAGTGAGGTTCTCTGCCTTGCTAGGGTGGAAAAAAGGAGGTTTTTGTAAGGGTTTCTCCGCCTAGCTGTGGGGACTAAAGGAGAGACACTTTGGTAGTGCAATACTCAGAGGGCGCCTTCGGGGAGTGGATGTAGGTTGAGTTGATTGAACCACTATAAACCCTTGTGTTCTTGTTTTTACTGCTTCCGCATTTAAATTTCTGCAGTTATTTTTCTATGGTGATTTTGGTTTATGATATTTATTGTTCTCTTTG
>NW_021469329.1:0-323 GCF_001605985.2 Dendrobium catenatum | reverse complement strand
GCAGTCACCTTAGGTCCTTCGAGCATGAGTGGTGAGCAATATGTGGGGTGAGACCCCCCCTGATTTTCGTGTCTGATCCGCCTTCTGCTTGTCCTCAACAAGCTGAGCGGTCTCCATAATTCCCATTATCCCATGTGGGTTGACCACCCTGATGGCTGCTCTGATGTAGGGTTTCAACCCTTTCATGAAATTCCCCTCCATGGCGTCATCGGGCATTCCCCTCAATCTCCTGGATAGAAGCTCAAAGCGCTCCCGGTACTCTGCCACTGTGCCTTCCTGAACAAGACACATGAACTGTTCATAATGGGTGCCCTCACTGGACA
>NW_021469328.1:0-521 GCF_001605985.2 Dendrobium catenatum | reverse complement strand
TCATTTACAGTGGGACGAGCTCGAGTTCGAGCTTGCCTGTCGAGCTCGACTCGACCTCAAGCTCGCATTCTGATTAACAAGCTGAGCTCGATAAAGTCTAAACTCGACTCGTTTACACCCCTAATGGGAACACTTTTTTTTAAGAGCAAATTAATTAATATTGTGGCATGAAAATCATCTTAATACAAACCCTAATATATTTGATTGAATGACTAGAATTAATTAATAGTTATTTTACAAGATCATATGAATTTAATTTCTAAAAAAATTATAACATCTATCCTATTATATATCCATTGGTGGCTATTTGAATGCTACTAATTTGCATTGATTTAACAACTACGAAGTATTAAAATTTGAAACTATTTTAATTTCTTGAAGAGATATTTATATTGTGGCAGTGATCCAAATAGTTTTTTTTTATAGCTCATCTATAGTGGTCAAAATAGTGTCAAAAATTGGTAGTCTCTATCTATATTTACACACCCAATTATTTTCCATTGTTTTTCCTATCATGGGTG
>NW_021469327.1:0-468 GCF_001605985.2 Dendrobium catenatum | reverse complement strand
AACATAAATTAAACTAAACATTTGCTCCAAACATAGATAAGGTATCGGGGTCCTCATTGCGTTCGTAGGATGCTATGCTTTTTCTTTGGTATACGATCATTATGCTATTAAAATTTCTAAAACATTTTGATGATTAAAAAATTTAGTTAGGTGAATTAAATAAGATAATATTTTGATTTCTTAGTGAGTCTTCTCGCTAGTGCTATATGAAATTAAATTTAAAATTACTCATCTTAATTCATAAATCTTAGAGTCTGAATCATCCTTTAATCTCTTAAGATATAGCTTAGCCTATCATGCGTTACATCTTAAACAATTTACTATGATTAGTATTGTTATCTAGCAACATACAATTAGCAAGTATAAATCCATAATATAAACACCTCTTTTGTTTTTGCACATTCCTACTTAATTGCTTAAAAATAAAAAATTTTGAATTAAAATTTTGCAGACAACTAAAAAGTTCAT
>NW_021469326.1:0-208 GCF_001605985.2 Dendrobium catenatum | reverse complement strand
TTGGGAGACCCACTCTATAGAATTTGAAACATAACTCATGCATAAAATTCATGGGGGAAGATTAGTGGATGATTAAACTCTAATCATTCACTAATCGCATCGATAAGCGCTTAGATCTTATTTTTGTCATCTTTTACATGTGTAGAATGCACGAGCACTTAGCTTAGACCCTCATAGATCTAAGGACATGGCATATTTTTATTTGTAT
>NW_021469325.1:0-216 GCF_001605985.2 Dendrobium catenatum | reverse complement strand
GGAAGAAGTTTGAGAGTTTGGTGGGAGACATGGAGGGATTATCAAACAGTACTTTGGGGGGAAACTTTATGAAGGGCCTCAAGCCGGAAATTAGAGATGTTGTGAAGGTTATGAGACCAAGAGACCTGAGGGAGGCGATGGAGTTGGCTCAGTTGGTGGAGAACCAGAAGACCAACGCTTGAAATTGGAGGAAGAACCACTCAGGAGGTCCCACCA
>NW_021469324.1:0-271 GCF_001605985.2 Dendrobium catenatum | reverse complement strand
TCCTTGAAGGATTCTCCAACGACAAGCATGTATGGCTGACCCGGAGTTTGAGTGGGGATTAGTATTCAACGCTGACGGAAGCCTTAATATCCTACGATCCCCGTTCTTTGATGTGGGATTTGAAGACGACTCTACCGTTGAAGAGTACTTGGAACGAGTTGTGCCGATCCTTGCGAACGTCATCGACCGCCAAAGTCCAAGCTACGATTGGAACATCAACAGTCGATCGTTCCCACCGTCCTCGCCACCGTCAACCTTTCCGTGGTTCAAG
>NW_021469323.1:0-1589 GCF_001605985.2 Dendrobium catenatum | reverse complement strand
TTCCCTCGAGACAAGCCTTGAATCCGACGGTATTAAAATGCAAGCCTGTCGGAGCAACCGTGTGGAGTCCCCCTCCACAATCCCTTGAGTCCCCCCTCACAGGATCTTCTCCCTCTCAGACTTCACCCGTTCCTCACTCCCTTTCAAGCTCTTTCTTCAAGTCTCCCCCACAAGAATGAATCTACAATGGCTGCCAAAGACACTTACAAAGTGCCTTATCATAGCTTAAATAGAATATCTTAAAATAAGCTCATTAATTCAAGTTGCCGACATTATTGTCCAGGATGATAGGCATATCGTCCTGTACGATCAGTACAATTTAAGCCCAATCAGCCGGGACGATTTGAAACAATCAGAAGAAGTTTGTTCATATCATCCTGGACGATAATATATCGTCCTGGACTATCAGAACAAATCGTGGAATATCGTCCTGAAAATCTCCATGAAAAACAACTATCCGATGACCAATCGTCCAGCATATCGGCCAGGACGATTTGGCGATCGTCAAGGCCGATTTGATGGTGAAATCAAGTCATAATTGCTTTCCTTAAATTCTAGATAAATTTTGGAAAAAATGACCTGAATCGTCTTGGACGATATTTTGTAGTCCTGAACGATCCACCTGGACGATGTCCAAAAATAGGTTATTTCTTATTAGATATGGCGGCAGACTCTTTCTGTATTGAGCCTATCGTCCTGGCCGATACAAAATCATCCAGGATGATGTATTTTGCATAATGACGACTGCTTTAATGAGGATGCCCTAATTAGGATTTATACTTTTGAACAGATCGTCCAGGATGATATAAATATTGGCCCGGATAATGGTACCAAAAATAAAAATCTTTAGGGAGAAACAGAAAATCTTCCAAGTTACAAAACATCAGGAGCCACACCAAATACAATAAACTCAAGAAAGGAAAAGATGTACAAACTGACTCAGACCTAGTCTACCCAATCTTGAGCTGATTCCAAATTGCAGTCCGATCGTGTAAACCTGAAATGTTAGTAAAAAGCTGCCATAGAGAAATAGGAATGTTTGCTATCATCAAAACCATAAATCATAGATCCGCAACAATCTCCCCTTTTTTTATGATGGCAAATATTTCAATTTGAATTTTCGAAAAGTAAACACACTCTCCTAATCTCCCCCTTACTAGAATAAAACTTTAAAAACTAAGGGAGATAAAAATATTTTTGTTGTTTTTAAATTTTTGTAAAAAAAGAAATACAAATAATACAAAAATTCAATAATATGTTCTCCCCCTTTGACATTATCAAAAAGAGAGGAGGCACAAAAAAATGAACAAAAGACAAAAATGTTCCCTGATCTAGTGAATAAATAAATATTCTTAAAAATGAGAAAGTTACCTCTTGGTTTTAATAAAAAACTTAGTAGAATTAGATTGACAATGCATAGCCCAGAAAAATGTTAGAAATTCAGAATTTGATAAACCAAACTCAAGTTCTTTAAAAAGGTTCAAAAACTTTTTATTTCAATATCTAAATCAAGGAATAAATTAGAAAAAGAAACATAAATTTTTCAAAACTTCTTTCATAAAATATATCTTATAGAAGATTAATGCATG
>NW_021469322.1:0-293 GCF_001605985.2 Dendrobium catenatum | reverse complement strand
CTAAGGTTAAAGGATTTATACAATGAAGTGTTTGGAGATTTGAGGAGGCTCCACATGTCATGTATAAGAGAGAAAAGATTTGTAATTTTGGAACCACAAATCAAGAAGCAATCATCGAGTTCGTACCCGATGATATAAGCTCATCTACCTAAGTTGGATTAGGTAAATATGATAGGCTCAAATTGGGGTCTTATGCCTAAAGAGAATATTCACCTGTTGATCTTGTTTCAACAAATGAAAGAGGAAGCTTGAGGGTTGACTCTAAGATTCAAGGTCTTCATGATGCGGACATC
>NW_021469321.1:0-326 GCF_001605985.2 Dendrobium catenatum | reverse complement strand
GCCATAAGTTGCTTAGACCAAGGGGACCTTATAGACCTAGGTGGATATTTATATAAGGGAACAAATTTGAATCGACCTTAGCTAACAGAGGGCCTTGTGCACTATCGATCATATCCTATTGATGCATATATCAAGGATTTGATTCCATTAAGGAACGAAATGGCTTTGGCTATAATCAGTATTTTGTGGTGCAATTTTGCAGCAAAACCACTAGGTTCATAGGGCCCCGGGTCATAACCATTTATCCTACGGTGTCATTTGGAGGCAAAACCGCCGGGTCATAATCATTTTATCCTAATTATAATCAATAATAATTAATAGTAATT
>NW_021469320.1:0-422 GCF_001605985.2 Dendrobium catenatum | reverse complement strand
GAATATAATCCCAAATTTCTAATAAAATATCAACTTAGATATAAAATTTTCTCTTAAAATGTAAAGACCAACATAGGATAGACTGAGGTTGCCTCTAAGCTTCTCAGAATCCGGCTCCTACTTTTTCTCCTGACTCGCTAATAAATGTTCAACATTGAGCTTTCACCTTGGAAAATTCCTACTTCTGTTTCTTGTCTTTTACTTTGTAGTCAAAGGGTATGAAATCACTGCTTTAATTGAGTTTTTCTTAGGAGTATCCCTCATAGGATGTAATTAAATATAGGGACTTGCCTCTATAGGGATTTGAGAACCCCAGATTAAAATAAATCTTGTTTTATTCATATAAAACAAGGGAAAAATCTTTGGGAACGTATATATTTTTTTAAAAAAACCTCATTTCTAATTTTAAATAGACTTGTAGA
>NW_021469319.1:0-1644 GCF_001605985.2 Dendrobium catenatum | reverse complement strand
ATTGTGTTTGTTTTAAACTATAGATTTGCCTCTTTATTAATTAGCTTTGGGACTAGTTCAATAGGGCCTAACATCCCTAACGAACTTTCAACTGCAAATTGAGGTTCCTCCATCTGACTATGTAATTCAGGAGAGTCTCTCGGGGGCGCTGTCTATTAACCACTAACTCTCTTACTATGACCTAGTTCTTTGTCTAACAAATCTATGTATGAACAACTGCTCTAACTCTACAAAGTTCTAGATCGAGTCATTGGGGAGGTCGGCATATCAAAAAAATGCCACCCCAACCAAGCTACTGATAAAAAGTCTCAATATCAATGCATCGTTCCCCCCTATGTTGCAACATATAGCCCAGTATTAAGCCACAAGCTGCCGCGGGTTCCCAAGCCCATCAAAGACTCTGAATTATAGGGGAAAAAAACTAGGAGGGTAGGGCTCCCTCTTGTACTCCACTGGATAAGGCCTACCTCTGCTAACAACTTCTCCAGCCTTCATGGAGGAAATGGCCTGTTCAACCTTCTGGGCTGTCAAATCCTGAATATGGCTGGCTGATAACTGTATTGGCTGACTTTGGATTAAAATATTATAAGTAGGCACTACGGGTGGTGCTGGGACTGCTCTCTAGACCCTATCTACTCTTACGGGGTCTAGTACAACTAGTGGAATAACTGGCTCGTCCCTGGACATAGTAGGAGTGCCTATGCCCATCATCTAGGGAATTACCCCCAAGGCTGTCAATTGTGAAGCTATCACTATCATGGATCTGGTCATCTCTATCATCTATGCCTAGAAGTGCAGAACTGTAGCATCTGCATCCACTGACCTGGAAGATCCACCCACCTCAGATTCTCCCTGCTCATCATCCTCAGGCTCCCCCTGCTCATCTGAGTGACCTCGCCGGGTAACCACACAAACTCTGTGTACCAGTATATCCTTGTCTAACTCATCTCCTAGCGTGTCATCCTCTGAAAAGGCCCGACGAAGTGCCTTTATGTAGGGACTAATACGAGAAGTGATCCTATGGGGGTCAGGAACTGACCGAGTCTCTATACGGACTGGTGAACCATTAAGAGGGACTACCTCATCCACATATGCTATCGTATCACACACCATCGAAACTACCTCTAACTCAGGGGAAGCTGCTACATCTGACTGTCCAACTGTGTCTACCGACTGTATTATCTTGATAGGGGTGTCCGCCTGCCGACGTCTCCAAACCCACCTACTACGGTGGGGCTCCGTACTAGTAACTAGCTGCTGAGGGGCTACCACAACTGAATTGATTTGGGGATGAGTAGGCTCCCGCTGCTATCTTTATCTGCGGTGACGTGGGCATCGTCCAACAGCAGGAGTAACTACCGGCAATCTAACAACTAGAGCTATCTCAACTGACTATTGAGGTGGCTGTCCTCTCTACCACCTATACATCTATCTCGCAGTCTGCCTCCTCAACTGAAAAGTAGCATGAGAAATCTATGTGAGTAATCTCTCCCGACTGATAGACCCTCTACCATGCATTAGGCGGATGATGCTCTGAATCATCTAAGAGAGGGCTCGAACACTAGCGTCCCTGTGAACCCTAACCTAGGGTAAAGTAGTGGTGACAAGATGGGCCACCATAATGCAGGGAACGTCCTCCTCATC
>NW_021469318.1:0-696 GCF_001605985.2 Dendrobium catenatum | reverse complement strand
GTTAATATTTGTGAATCAAAAGATTTGAATAAATATTTTATTTATAATTTGATTAGCTCACTTGTTTCCTACGAGCAAAGTTTAGGTCAAAGACTTTTGGATGTAGGTGAAACGATAGTGCTAAAAGCTGAAGATACAGAAAAAGGTAGCTTAGTTGGTGATGAAAGCAATGACTTCTGACGTTATTTGCTTTGAATGTAGGATGCGTGGACATTTAAAAAATCAGTGCCCTAATTTGAGAATTCTTCCTGCAAAAGAAAAGGGTAAAGCGAAGCAAATTATAAACTGGGGAAATAATGAAAAGCAAAACATTTCTTGGGCAAACCTTTCTTCTGAATCATCTAATCAGGAGCAAGATGATGCTTAAACCTTTGTTTGTATGTTTATGTTTACATGTTTTATTTGTTTTTTTTATTTTATTTATTTTTCATTAAACTTTTATGTGTCATTTCTAATCTAACACACACGTCACCTTTCTAAAAATAAAAAACCTACCTCCTATTTTGTCTTAAAATTCTTATGAAAATTGTGTTTGACTTCACTAAAAACAGTCAAAGAAAGGAAACTCATGTTTTTGACTCTCAATCTCTATTTTCTAAAAGAGGTTATTCTACTTTTGATTTAAATTCTTCATCATATTTTAAATTGGAATTTGAAATTGAACTTTTTTCATCTCCCTACATTTTATTTATCGCA
>NW_021469317.1:0-2471 GCF_001605985.2 Dendrobium catenatum | reverse complement strand
TCAAGGCTTCCAGCAAATAAAGAGAATGAAAAAATCTTTCAGAAAATACCAACATGCCACTAGAAAGATCACAGTGCTGCCACCCCAAATCGTCCCAAATTTCCAAAAAAAATTAACTCACATTTAAACAAGAACAAGCATCAAAGGTGGTCAAAACCAGTAAGATTACAGCTAGATGAGAAAAGAACCAAAGGAAAGTAAGATCAGCTGAAAATGATTCAGGTTCGATAACTAGATAGCGAAGCTAACCTGGATTTCTATAGGCCACCACACGACGATGCCCCGTATCTGTTCGAGAGGGCGGTCGTGAAGGACTGGTAAAACAGAGTAGGAGACCTTCAAGATAAGAATATGACTTAACCCTGGGTGGCCAGCTGTTTTGGTGAGGCTTTTTTGCCTTCAACACAATGAACAGTGACATATACTATCAATATATATTTATTACAATATTTTATTAAATATAAATTTTTTAAATAAAAAATATTTATTAAATAAATCTTTAATTGAATTTCAAACGCACTTGATCAACAAATTGGAGAAAATATTAAATGAGAATATGATTTTATATGGAACGCTTTCAATGTAAACTCATGCAAATAAGTGAAAATAATAAATAATAAAAATAAATAGATTATTCAATTTTTTATTGTTGATCTTCCAATGAATTATGCGTTTATTAAAGTCCACAGGATGTCATCCTCCCAAAAAATTAGCTCTACATCACTTATATTCCTTCTTTTTCACAAAGCCTCATATAGGTATGTACATGCGACATCAATAGCTTGTCTTTGCACTTAGTAATATAATGGAGTCACGTTTATTAGGGGTGTAAACGAACCAGTCGAGTTCTAGTTTTTGACCCTTATCAAACGGCTCGTAACATGGAAAGCAGAGCCTCCGAACTTGAGCTCATCAACTGTAATGAGCTCGAGCCGGCTCGCCAGCCAGGAGGGAAATTTTAATGTAGCATATATTTTCAATATTATACTAATATATATATAAATTATCAGGATATTATATATAAATAGGTGATTTTTATATTACTTTTTTAAATTTAATTAATAATAAAATAAAATTATTTTTATAATTTATATTTATTCGAGTAGCATGTCTTCGCTCGGCTCAACCACTCTTCGAACTCGAGCTCGACTCGTGTGCTCGATAAGCTCGATCGGAGCCCATAAAAGAGTCAACGGCCGTCCGAGCCGGCTAGGCTACTACACCTCTACATGACTACTCATCTCTAAATTTATTTTCTCTTAACATCATCATTTAATTTGACTTAAATGACACTTATTGTAACTCTTCAATTCTTTTGTCAACTTTTTTTTTTCATTTTTTTAACTTAGTATTGTAGATAAGTTTGCCTTTTTTTGCTAGGGTTGAGATATTTTGGTAATTTTTTAATTAAGATTATTTCTATTCTATTCAATAAAATGCATCAAAATATATGTATAATAATGAAAAAAAATATGATACATGGGTGCAATCCTCTTGGTGATTGGCACTACAGGCTGTGACAGCCTTTCAAACATAGAAACACTCTAATGAGGATTCTCAACATTAGGTCATTGCGCCGGCAGATGCACACGATGCATGGCAGCTTGGGGCCTCCTGACAGGCCTTTCAGTACTTACGCCATTCACAGGAACAATGGCAATCCTTGCAACGACTGCATGGAAGTCGAGGCTACCAAACTGGATGGTAGCTCCGGCGCTTCCCGTCTCAACGATAGCATTTACTAGTTGGATCATGGCACCTTGTCCCAGTTGGAGAGTCATTGTAGTATTCTGTAGATCCATCTGCCCGAATGAAAGGTAATGATTAGTAATCAGAATCTGATACATCACCCCACACTTTCAAAGTGCAGATAATTGCATAGAACAAGAGATAAAATAGATAACTATTAAAAAGCAAAAAAAATAACATAAATTTAAAGACGTGCTGAATATGCTATCTCAATGAATATATGAATGATCATTTTAGAATATTCAAAAATTTAAGTACAGATTGATATGACTTTTATTATAGCACTTAGATGACTAGCCAGCGATGGAAAGATAAATCAATCCCTAGCATGGTCGCTTGAAATCTGTGGGCTCCGAAAATTTGGCCCCAGCCTCCACCCGCTATTCTTTTTATTTTCAGAGAAGTTTTAACGAATTAAGTTTCGAGGTAATAATTTCTCGATGAATGGGCTTAGCGTCATCATTGATATCTGCTCATCTAGCTCCAAAAATTTTCCATCTCACTAAATTTTACCAAATTGTCCTTTTTATACCATAGCAAAGAGTAGAAATTAATACTTTGGCTATTTCTCTCAAATTTCCTCTCATTCCTTTTTTTTACAAATGTGATTAATACAGACGCAAAAGGAGAGATAGTAAGCATATTTAGCATGCTTTGTTAGACTGCCAAAAATATACTATTTCTACTATCTTACATTTATTTCAATGCTAGATTCCAGTAAC
>NW_021469316.1:0-300 GCF_001605985.2 Dendrobium catenatum | reverse complement strand
CTGGCGGAGGTGAGGGTCTCAGGCGGTGGTCCGGCGGAGCAACGACGTCAGGCGGTGGTCCGTGGAGGTCAGGGCCTCAGATGGTGGTCCGGCAGAGCAACGACGTCAGGCGGTGGTCCGTGGAGGTCAGGGCCTCAGATGGTGGTCCGGCGGAGCAACGACGTAGGCGGTGGTCCAACATAGGTGAGGGCCTCAGGTGGTGGACCGACAAAGCAACGACGTCAGGCGGTGGTCCAGCGGAGGTGAGGGCCTCCAGTGGTGGTCCGGCGGAGTAACGACGTTAGGCGGTGATCTGGTGGA
>NW_021469315.1:0-206 GCF_001605985.2 Dendrobium catenatum | reverse complement strand
CTCACCAGCAGCACCAGCACTACCAGGACATGACCTGGTTTGGAGAGCAGTTTGCCACTCTTTCCAGTTACTTTTAGCCGCCACCACCACCACCTCGTCCTTCGGATAATCAGGGGCCATCCTTCTTTTAATTTGTTTTTGTAATGTCATCTTTTTTATTTGATGTAGCTTACTTCTATTTTATATCTTTTATTTTGTTTCTTTCT
>NW_021469314.1:0-289 GCF_001605985.2 Dendrobium catenatum | reverse complement strand
TTAGTACTTTTTAATATTCAATAGAAAAAAATTTGTGCAAGGAACTCAATGTATTTTTCTTTGAAAAGTGTTAAACAAATAATTATCAAAATTACAGACATTTAATAGTAACTACAAAACCACTATTTTGAATCACAAAGTATCATTAAAACTCATTTCTTGCCCTAATATTTCGTTTGTGACATCTTTTTTACTGCTTCATAAAGTAGCTTTTTAGCAAAAAAAAATTACTTTCGGTACAAACAAACTGTTTTAAGAAGCAGTAAAAAAGCCGTCCCAAACAAAGCAA
>NW_021469313.1:0-231 GCF_001605985.2 Dendrobium catenatum | reverse complement strand
GGTTCTAATTTGTTCAAACATTTCTTTTCTGATTTTGTAAGGGAGTGTACTTTTCGTACATCGAGTTGTCCTTGTACTCGACGTACTTGTAGATCTTGGTTACCGTCGTTGTAGGTAATATCTGCACTTGTGTCCACAGTGATTCATTGTACTTACAATACATCCACTGTTGTTATCCACAAGTGTTCATTTATAGGGGACCGCTGCATCTACTACGGCCTCCTGAAGATG
>NW_021469312.1:0-560 GCF_001605985.2 Dendrobium catenatum | reverse complement strand
TTAATAAAATAAAAACATTTGAATAATAATAAATGTTAGTTTTTTGGTAAATTAATATTTCATAGGACATGCACCTTAAAATTTAGGATATCTTTTATAGATTAAGGTTTTTTTTAGACGACTTTCTTATTGCTTCTTAAAATAACTTTATAGTACAAAATTTTTAAATTTTGCACCATAAAGTTGCTTTATGAAGTAGAAAGAAAGCTATCCTAATTGTTCGTTTAGGATAGCTTTCTTACTATTTTATAAAGTTACTATAAATAAAGTAACTTCTTAAAGCTGTTGTAGAAAACATCTTCCTAGTATAATTTTTTTTTTAAAGTAGCGAATAATCTATGGCAAAAAAAATATGTTATCGCAGTGTGAAAAGAAAAGGAGTAAGAAAGTTTTCCCAAACGAAGTCTAAAGCTTCGTTTGGGACGGCTTTTTTACTGCTTTCTAAAACGGAGTTTTAATACAAAAATTAAAAAATTTGTACTAAAACTCCGTTTTATAAAGCAATAAAAAAGCCGTCCCAAATGAAGCCTAAGTGATATTCACCAAATCATGCGAATTTG
>NW_021469311.1:0-231 GCF_001605985.2 Dendrobium catenatum | reverse complement strand
AGAGAGGAGTTCACTATTGTTCTAATTTGGGTAAAAATTATGGACCTCCCGCTGTGCTGCTGGTCCCCTGATGGTATCTCCAAGATTGCTAGTAAAATCGATGTCCCACTAGCTATGGACGCCCTTACAGCTAACAAAACTTGCCTCACCTATGCTCGAGTTTGCATCCAAGTCTCGGCGGATGCAGCATTCCTAGATGTTATACCCATCTCGATCGTTGGTCAACCCGTT
>NW_021469310.1:0-968 GCF_001605985.2 Dendrobium catenatum | reverse complement strand
GATTTTACTAGGTATTGCTCGGTATTACTCGGTATTACTAGGTATTGGTCGATTTTACTTGGCAATAACCAATACGGGTATTGGTCTTCACAGAGTGATATTTCTCGTTATTGCCATGCCATACCTAGCAATACCGAGCAAATACCGAGTAATACCTCGCAATACGCGAATATAGCATTCCCGGGTTCCGATCCGGGTCAAGTCATCGAGCCGCGTGGTAGAGAGTAAGAGCACGTTGCGACATATTATTGGCGGCCGAACATAGCTCTATGTCCGGTCAGAGGACGTAATAATCGTTCCCGACTTCACGCTTATGATAAAAATGATGGTCTCAATGAAGTATACCCCACGACATCAAAATTGATTCTATATAAATCCAAATGAGCCCAAATCAATTATTTGAAATGCATTTGAAAACTACGGGACATTGATCGTGGTATTAAACAATTTCTAATTTTTATATGCTTACAATCAAATTGAATGTTTTGATGAGAGAAATCTAATTAGCTTAAGATTATTTACTTTTGAGATCATTCAGACACTTGAATACTAATAAAATAATTAGAGAAATTTAATGAGCCATCCAATAGAGTATTTTGATATTTTGGCTTCACTGCTAAAAAATTATAATTTTGTCCCCTCTACATGAAGGAGGGCATGAGTTCAATACTCGAGAGAATAGAGTTTCACCTAAATTTCAATGTTGAAGCCATCGCCAACATCAATAGTCATTGACCGATCACCATCATCAGATTGTCATGGCCCATTCGTTGTCTCCTATTAAGTATTGCCAATCGACCAAGGACTCCTGATTACTATCACTCATTTACTATCTTCCAATTATCATTGCCTGACTACGATCTCTTGTCCACTACTTGTTGCGTCCAGGAGTATTCGCGGCGGTAGAGAAATATCATATTTAACGTCTTAGCATAGTACGAAAATCCGGCACGCAATCAGAAAAGGAG
>NW_021469309.1:0-9256 GCF_001605985.2 Dendrobium catenatum | reverse complement strand
TATCATGGGTGGGTTCACAAGCATATATTTGTAACGATTGCTTCTATCAACCGCTTGCCCTGCAATCTCGGACCTCGCATAAAGAACTCTCTCAACACTATCATGCAGTCCATATTATGGCTGTATCATGAAGTGGCTAAGATATATATGTCATGGTAACTCGCATTGCTTTCTATAGAACGATTGGACTCTGAATCGTGAGACACTGAATAAGAATTTACAGTCCATAAATAATTATATGTGAGTTTCGCGGAGTGTTATTAGTAACCTAAAGTGCATGAGAATCAATTTTTATGAGATTGGGACATTAATGAGTGAAATAGAATTAATCAGTTTGATTGGGTAAAATCAGTAATATAGTTCACACGCAAGAATAACATCTCTTCTTGGCCAGAGCATCTTCACCGTACCATTGTAATGAGGCTTGCACGCATTGCCCTCTTTTTGGTAAGTGAGTGCTTGGAAGCACAACACACGAAGGGACTGTCTTAATGGTGAAAAGTCTCTGGAAATCTGATGCTATAAATTCCTTGGAAGTAAGCTGGTGCTGGAACATGGCACTGCGGACATTAGATTCTTGATTGGATTTATGATATTTCCCTTGGCTAGCACTATAGCGACTGGATATATAGGCTATGAACTGTTAACTGTATATAAAATGCTATATCCAAAAAATAAAAATACAATCCACAAACCAAGACATACATCCGAGCCGGCCTCACAAACACACAGATTGTTTTCAAACAGTCTCTATGGTACAACGTGTAAAATTGCTGAGTTCTACGTCCCTCATCACTTTGCGAGTGTAAACATGATTGAGAAATCAAAATAATTCACTGGGGGCATCCATGGCGAGAGGATGGCGTGCAATCGCAGAGCTCACGCTTTCCATATTTTTGGCTGAAATAATTCATGTCATGGCTTGGGGTGGCGCACTACGAAGACAAGTGTTTTCCTATGGAAGCGTTGCAAGGTGCATAGGATATGGCGTAATGGCGACAAAGGCTCAATTTTTATTATAAATAAAATATCATTTGATCACCATAATGAAATTATTTTTATCAGTCATTTGTATTTTTAGGCAATAGAGAGAGAGGAAGAGAGAGAGAAGAGACGAGAGAGAGAAGAGGAGAGAGAGAGAGAGAGAGAGAGAGAGAAGAGAGAGAGGAGCACTTCGGAGTTTCAAGGTCGACCCAATTCTATTATTCTACTATCAGCGTAGTTTTTGAAAGTGACAAATCGAGATATAACTTAATTATGCCTATTTAAAGTTTCAAAAAAACCAAAAATATTTGAGAATTTTCTGATTAAATTTATAAATTCATAATCGTACAAGTTGTGGAATACAACTTATATTGTTTCTTCAAAAACTTTCATCTTAAACTTCATGATTTATGTAATCGTCCAGCTGAAGATAGTTATTCCTAACAAGTTTAGGTCATCTTTCGTGATGAAAACGAATTTTCATGAGGTAATTCTTGAAAATCCCAATTACATTTATATTGGGAACTCATTATGGACATAGGAAACACTCTTGGCCACTCATTACATCATCAAATATCACAATAATACTGAAGACACATCAAAGCTATCAAAATCAATAGTGTCAGAATAAATCCTATAGTAATCTAGTGGCATTCTAAAACTTTAAAAATTAATACCTTCATTAGTCCTATCTATGTCGGTTGTTGCCTATTCAATACCACATGGCTATCTGAGAAAATATATTATTGAAATAGAGTTCTATATTATTATATAATTTCACTGCAATGATATACTTCCATACATATCCTCCTGTATAGACTTGAGAGATGTGTTAATTATTGAGGGAAGCCTGAAATCTACATAGCTCGGTTGGACAGTTCTCAGTTCTTGTGACTAAATACAACCCCCCAGGGAAGTTATTACCCTAAAATTTTTTGAATTATCCTAAATGATTTGTTGTAGGCAACTAAGAATCATAAGGGCCTATTTCTGATAGCAAACATAGGGAGATCCCAAAAGGGCCAGAATTTTGATATATACTAATTTTTTAATCGAGAATATAAAGGGATCTACCAGAGAATTCTGGTCTACTTCTGCTTCATCGCATATCTATCATGTAGTATGTTTTCTTATAACTTACAAGTTAGGCACAAACTCAAATCAGCTTTATGATATCCAGCAGACTATCATTTAATTATCTATGCTTAGTTACGTTTATTATTCCTTTGAACTTGCCCTTAATTTAATGCTTCAAAAAATCATAAACACTATTGGATATAGATTATGAGTGGTTACATGATTAATGCAAATTATGTTGGCTCCAAGCAAGCCCTATTAATTGCCCTTCATCTGGTTCATCCTTAGTATAAAAATAGAATGACACACGGAAAGAGAATGAACTGTATATCTAAGTTTGTGAGTGAGAGATTTATCGAGATAAGATATGAAAGTTCTACTATAATAGGTAATATTTTATGTTTTTTTTATTTCTGATATTATTGTTTGCGAGTAGCATCTAAGTTATAGTGTATCTCTCATATTTTATTTTTATGATAAGACATAGTATTAGATTAGTGCTAATTAACTGTATAAATAAATATATATTATATAGATATTATCATATATGCAGATTAAAAAAAAAATAATATGGAAGTTTTTATATTATAATCCCTCTTATTCCATTAAAGTTAATACTTAAAAGCTTGTAGGGAGGTGTGAGTATGAATTGATTGAATAGTTTAAATAAATTTCCAAATTTAAGTATATTTAAAGGTATTCGACTAATGTTAAAGTCAATCATGATATGACTAATTAGCATCTCACAACAAGCTACATGTGGCATCGTCTTAATTTATAGCTACATGTCATAATGTTTTGTATTAAGGTAAAACAAATAAGTTTATAACTATTTATTAAACACTACTTTAATCTGATTAAAATTACACCAAAACTTGAATAGATTATAGACTATTCGCAGCTTATTATGTTCATGAGTAATGTGCACTAATAAAAAGGAGAATAACCTCTTATACTATAAGAGGCCCTCGTTGAGGAAAGCGGTATATAAATCTAATTGAATGTATATATTTTCACGATATAATCTTTAAGTTTATATTATACTATTTTTTGATTACTTCATATATACTTAAAACGAATAATATTATCATAAATGCATTTTAGATACTTCTGATGCATATTTTAATATAAATATGAGGAATTGTTCATAAGCAAGAGAATACTATCATGTTTGCAATAATTTTGAAGTGTTATATGGCACAGCTTATTATAAAGAAGAATTATCATCTAATTCGAGAATGAGTTCCACTTTAATCCAAAGAAAAGAATTATCTCCCGCGGGGAAGAAATAATCATTCGATGATAATTCTTTGAAATGATACAATAAAAAGAGATATTGAAAGAACAAATAAAACATCCATAAAACCATCATAGGTCTTTCTACGCTCTCCAAAGCGGCCCCAACAATACCGAGCAAGTTAATTGCCTGGACACCAAAAGGAATATCCGAGTCTGCAGCTATTATGAAGAAAAATCATATAAATTTTTTTAAAAAACTTCAAAAGCTATGCATAGTGTTAATGTATGAGATGTAATGTCGCATAAAAATCCTCAACGTACGAAAAAATAAAAAATAGTAAACTCACAATCGCGTCCAAAGTAATGCACCGTATGAACGAGCGACTTATATTTTTAAGTAAGACATCGCCGTGTATAACGGGAGAAAACGACTGGTTTTCCCTTACTGCACATTATACCTCAGATTCAACACACGATAAGAAGAGCATTGAATTCTTGCCTAATATTACAGTGTATTTTTAGATTTTCTTTTACGTATAGTCATCACGAAATCGAGCCGCCAAGGAGTGAATTTGCTGGGACAAAACTGGTCATATCGCGCGAGAGATAAGGTATCTTAATTTTTTTATATTTTTTGAAATTTTTTATTGTGTTAAAATTTCTTATCCTTTGTGGTTTTTTTCATTTGAATGACATTATGTTGGAAATTAAGTTGTTGCGTTAGTGATATATTTAGGAATATTTATTGTGATGTAAAGTGGTATCATTAGTGAACTATCGTAAATTTTTTGATTTTTTGGCACAGAAGAACTTGAATTTCCTTAACTCGCTAGACTTTTGGGACAAGAAATAGGTTAACATTTTATTGTATAAGTGAGTAATGGCAACCATATGTTGAGCATATATTATATGAAAAATTATTTTATGAAAAATCAAATATAAAACATTACAATGTAATAAATTGGAAAATATTAACTTTGATAATAATAAGAATATTCTTATAAAAACTTTTAAAGTAATGATTGTCCCAAGACTCATTTAATTTTGGTTAATAATGTGTCCTTTCGGTGTTTGTTAGACACCCCACGATATTTTTTGTAACAAATATGATACGAAAGTCATATTCTATCGAGGTAATGGTTAGATTTAATGATATCGCTATGGTACAATATCGTAATAATTTGCTGGGGCACTTTAATAGGATAATATATTCATCTATTATAAATATTAAGATGTAAGAAAAGTGTTTGGGGACACTGTATGGTCTAACTAATTCACATGCTCCTTGCATTAAGCAATGAATCTCAATCTATAAAGGGCTACGATTCCGTGATAAGCACATTGCAATGATCTCGTAATACAAGGTTACTAACTAAAGTAGATTTATGTTAGAAGAGTTAGGATATAGTAATCGTTTAATAGGCTCTACAAAGTGAAATTTTATACTAATAAGATGGGATGTTCATATATTTTGAAATCATTAATTTATTTCCAACATAAAATTATGATGAGAAATTAATTCTATAAAAAATTGAATAATAATACGAACGTATAAATGGCAAATTTCTTAGTATTAAGTGCTCTCTGACAAGCAGCGTCACTACGTGCAATTGTTTGTGATACCTCTCGCCACTTCGCCCCGGAGTATCATGCCCAATTTCGGGATATCCAATATCTAGGTTTACTTAAAGCTATTCGATTAGGATCCGGATGGTAAGTCAGATAGTGGCATATGGAGGCACACATTGTCAAGTCACAGGAATCGCCATAGAATTGTGTAGACTAAACGCGGAGAGCATTAGGCTTACCTGTCTATCTCAGAGGAGAGGAGGGTATCCTAGCGTTGGATCTATTGATTATAAAGTGAAAGCACAGATACTTTAGCATCGATAAGTTTCATCTATGACTAGAGCGCCTTAAGGCAAGCTGAAGCCGACCCAGTGGATCCTCCAGAGTTACAAAAATATACTATCCCTCGGCTAAAAAGATCCCCAACTGAACCGCTCACGAGGTGGATAAAGTTTTACAGATTAATTGTGTAAAACTTTAGAATCTTGATATGATAGTGGAACCATAAATTGTTATTCCATTAACTGCAATTACTTATTAACCTTGGACATGCTCGAAGACTTCTTTTGTGGAGACATTAGGCGAGGCAGAACAAGATGCAACCTAGACTTTGGCGGTAACTGAGGGGACACACCATTAGCAGATGGTATGCATATACTAAGTGACTATATATTTGTAGATAGAAAGATGATAATGATAGAAGCACAGACATTCAGAGCAACTAAACCTAAAATGATTAGAGTACGCGATTATTGAAACTCATGGGCTTCCCATATAATTCTTATGGTGTGTGTATTGAGGAGAGGCACGTGACATAGGTACTTTGCAGGTGTGGATATATACGCTAACAACGGCATGTAACAACTGTCAAGAGTGCTTGCTATCTGTTATTAAGCTGAGTGTTCCTATGTACTGCTTAGATCCATGTGTTTATCGTTGGATTTGACTTACAATCGCTCTATAATAGTAATGATTTAAAAATTTGCATATTATGAAGCGATAGAGAGTATCGTGTCGTGGCTGCCTCACATTAATAAGTCTGATGACTTTCGACACATTTGTGGCACGAGGATGTCTCCCACTTGAGCAGTACAATAGATTTAGAGTTTAGTTGTCTGAGACACATAGTTTCCCAGAAATCGATTTAACTAGAGTTGTTACAACACCTACGAGAGCGAGCTTAACATTATATTCGAATTATGCACTGATGAGAGTATTCACAACGATCGAACATTCACAGGTGCATCTCTAGTTATATATGATATCTATGTATCTTTATAGTAGCTTTTATTATTTAAATAATATTTTGATAGTTTATGTCTCCTCTTATTGTAGCACTACTAGAGTAGTGTGACTAAGCCTACTTTTGATATGTTCTAGATTAGATTTATGGAGAAATTTATTATTATAGAATTCACTTTACTTTAAACATTATTTTACTCTCATAACAGATGATATTGGAGTACATCTTTATAAAAAAGATCACATATATAATATTATTTGGTATAACAATTATAAACATATAATGAGGTTTTTTTTTTGAGGAATTTTGATATATTTTGGTAATTTCTCACTATATATCATAAGTATTATCCAAATACTACTTGGCGTATTTCAAATCACTTATTGTTATCAAAATGAGCGATATAACTTCTCAAATGATTCATATAGGACTGACTCTAATCTCATCTAGAGTAATGAGATATCTCTAAACTTGTTGACATATAGAAACTTGAAATATAGAGTATATATGCCCGTCTTAGTATAAATAATGGCGATTAAAATTATTATCATTAATAAATTATACATTAATTAAATATCAATTTACAATGATTATTACTTATTATACTTAAGATACTTGAAGTCAATACTGTTATGAAATTTTAACTTTAATGTAGTTAATTAAGGGTACGTAAGAATATGTAGGGGGTAATTTCAAATATCTTAGATCATTAGAGGGGCATATTTATAGTATTTATTAAGATTTAAAAATGATATGAATTAATATTGAATATATTTACTAAAGGAGGTTTTAAGGTCTGATTAAGGTTTAATACATATAGTGGGTTATTTAGATTAAGGTAGGTTCGATCAGTGAGTTTAGATAAGTTTATGAGTGAACATAAATATTTTACGCAAATCCGAACATTTGATGCACAAAACAGAAACACTATATCATTAATAGAATGGGATATTCATGAGAAATATTGCGCAGATTTACGTAATGCAATGTAGTAATTTTATATCTCTGTTATATACACTTCACTATAAGTAAGAATTTGTAACCTGTTGAATGAGAGGCGGGAGAACGTATACTATGATATTTTATATTATCCCGTATAATTTTAAGTAATATTTACGAGTAGTTATTGAGATCGAGGAATATTATGATACCGCACTGTGCGACTATAGCCTGTCTGTAATAGGATAAGATAGTCTGACACCGTTAAATATCAGGATTCGACTTGTGTGTGTAGAGATTAATAATAACGAGTTTATATTTTGTCGTTGGTTATGTTAATAATCGCTATTTATAATCATAAGATCAGCGATGTAGCTATAGATTTACAAACAATTTGAAGCTATTCACACTCATGGGTACTATATCCAAAGTGAATAAAAAGGAAGAGAATAAAAGAAAATGAGTCATCTTCTACACCGACTACACATAGGAACACAATGTGTGAATCCTAGATTTGTGACACCGAGACGTTTCCGACTCGCTAAAGACATCCATATTGACCGTTTCAATTAAACTTCGTTATCTTCGAATCAGGCGCGTTCTAAGAGATGTCTACCCTAATATCATACTTCTCTCAATTGCGAAGCGTAGTTCGTTCGGAAATTCCTCCACTTGTTTCGCAGGAGACAAAAGGTAGGTATCTAGTAAACACCGCTTATAGAGCCATACGCCTCGATCATCCGCTAGTACATATCTCCGCTCCCACAGTTAGTTGTTTTCGAGAAATTTTGTAAAAAGAAGAAAGCAGGTATCGTTCGAGCTTTTATCTAAGGACTCCGTCTGAACGACATATCTGCGATCAGAGAAAATTACAGTCTTCTGTACAACAGAGAGAGGATAGTAGATGCTTCGCAACCACGTCGAAGCCTTAGGCTCCTTAGATAGGCTGTACCGAAGCTACTCTTCCTACACATAACCCGATTGCGCTCTTCCTCTCTAACCTCTCTTATAGTTAAATATATTTATTAAATGAGGAAAACTAATTATACTCACACTTCATGATAACAGTTATAATATGGACTTGATGAAGTTGTGTCTTGTTTCTAGGTGGCAAATTAGCTAACCATATAAGGATATTTGCTACTCTCTCTAATAACAAGGCTTAGGCCAAGCCAGTGATAACATAGAATTAACAAGGTTAATTGATTGTCTCTAAGTAGCAAGTAGAAGCAAACTCGCACAATAAAGGTGTAGATAAAAAATGGATTTATTAATGGCATATATAAAGACCATTAATAATTTAATAGAGTGGTGAAGCCAAATTGAATTAATTTAGTACTTTACCATATTGTTACAAATTACTTCATGACCACTATAAACATATTTGATGTCAATTTTGGCTAAATATTGATCAAAATTTACCATACGAAAAGCTCGATTTAATGACCATTTGGGGTCCAACCATCCAATAAAGCCCAATAAGGGACATTTAGGCCCACATCTTAAGTGGAGAGGACTTATCCCACCCTCTTCACTCTATAAAGGGCTCGCTCTTTTTAAGCATCAAGTACTCCCCTTTCCCCATAAAAAGCCATGTCAAAGCTCCTCAAAGCATAATACTAAATATAATGGGTATGGGATCTATAAAAAGTACCTTAATGATAAGCACCTTAGGCCATATCATTTTTGATGTGTCAATTGTGGGATGTAGACATTGCATTTCCATTTAACTCAAGGCAGTGGTGAAGGCTTTCTAAGATTTTGGGTGAAAAGTAGAATTTTTAAAACTATTATATAGCCAAAATGCACATCATAAGTAACTGCAAAGGAAAAAACAAACTAAATGAAATTCTAAAAAAAGAAAAAATATATGTAATGCAAGAAAATAGGTAATAGAATGAAGTGTTATATGAAAATATTGGGACACTTATGATTTTTTTAGGCTAGTATGAACCTTCCCAATTGATTTTGGGTGAACTTTGCTCGAATCATTAGCTTGGAACACCCCCTCATGAATAGTGGATAAATAAATTAAGAATAAAAAACTCTCAAGCTCATTTATGGGCTTTCAAAGGGTCTCATATCAATTAATGAGAAGATGTTAGATCTTACAACCTTAAATGATGCAAAATGAATATAGTCCTTCTTTCCAACTTGAGAATTAATGTAAGATAAATTGAGATAAATCTCTTGGAAAGCTCCCCA